>NC_135438.1:13788011-13973011 GCF_051991255.1 Vanacampus margaritifer
TTACGTCCCCTCTCAGCCCGTCATTATCTGATGAAGTCACTCACACGTCTCACATTCTGATCAAAATGATAAGTTCTTCACATTCTATCAACACTTTCTACGGATGTGACTTGCCCCTGGGCAGCTTTGGAGCACATTTGTACCTACAGCAGACAAGAATGAGCACTGCTTTAAACCCCTTCTCATATTACAGTATGCGTGCTGTATTTTACCGGAACCGTCATATGCTATGAAGCCTATTTAGCATTTGCTTCAATGGACCAATAGATGCAGGGGAAACACCTGCATATGTTTTTCTGCAATCATCCCACTATGGGTTGTTTTGTTAAGCATTACGCACATACTATAATGTTAGTTTTTTTCCCCCTCAATCACCCTGTTATTCTACATTCAACTAGGTTTTTCAGGTTTCTAGGTTTCACCGTCACTGCCGTGAGAATTTTTTTCACAGTTTAAAAATCTGCCCAGGCATCCATTATTTTTACCCATCCTGTCCCACAGTGTTGTCTCACATCCACCCTGTTGTCCTCAGTGGCCTTGAAACGTGACAGCTGTGGCTCAGGATCTCATCAAAATATTATATTGATAGTTAACTTAATGTGTAATTCTATCTATCTATCTATCTATCTATCTATCTATCTATCTGAGCACAGAGAATCCAATGATGTTATGAAATTTATATTGGTAGAAAGTGGACAAAGGAGGTTAACAGCAACTATTGACCCTTTCCTATGATAAATGTGTCTTTAAAAAAAAAAACATATAAAACTTTAGGCCCTTTTGACTTTTACATGGTAACATTTTGATCATCAAAGTAATGATTTGTACAGTGGGATCATGAGCTGATAAAATCTAGCAAGACGTACCCCTTCCATAAAGTTTGAAGCATATCCTACAATAGGCCATGCAGAAAATAACCAAGTGTATAAGGTTACAGTCATCCCTGATATGATCATAAATGCACTCCCTTAATGTAGCCGTAACAGGCAATACATTTCTCAAATGATCCATGCAGGGTAAATGAATTAGGAGACATAAAATAATCTCGTTTGAAGCCAACGCTCTCCTCGCAAATTCTATCAACATTTCAAGCTATTGGAGGGTGTTAGTGAATCAGCTAGTGGAACTGGTCAGTTAGGCGCTTTTCCAAACATGTGGCATCCATTTTAACTTCCATTTACAGTCACCAATAAGGGAACACTTTGCCTTTAAAGGTTGAATGGAGGGTGGGAAGAAAAAAAAAAAGAAGATGTCCCCGCCAGTAAACGGTGTCTATGAGGGAGCACCGGTACAAATGCAGTGCAATGATAAAGAGGAAAACGTTGGGAAACCATTTTAAGAGGAAGAGGGAAGGGTTTTTTCTTTAATCCCTGTGAGGCAAAGCGACTTAATGGAAACTCTCTCTTATCGGGCATGGCGCAGAGACCTTACCATTGCCTGTGCTTCACTTTGATGTGTCTGAGAAAGAGACCACTAAACTCTGCTTCGCCACATTTACGCACATAGAGAGGCTCGCAACCTCTTTGGTAGGTTACACTGTGCAATAGATCTATGCGTATACACTGTTAAGCCCTTTTAGAAGTATTGGCTTTATTTTTGTTCCCACCACCATTTTATTGTGCATACCAATAGCTTCTAAAGACTTATATGGATTGGTACTGTATTATGTTTTGTTGTTACTTCAAAGTATGAAATTGAAACACAGCCTGTATCACATTTCAAATATTATATATTTTTAGCAGTTATATTCTGCTGAATGTCCGTAGTTGGCATATTTCAGTATTGTAGAAGCATAAATAGTTAATTTCAGTGTGTGTGTGTGGGGGGGGGGGGGGGTGGTCAGGGCAGCCCTACAATTATGAAATGTAATTTACTTTCATGCTAATATGATAAAAACAAATAAGCAACTTTATAAGTTGTGCATTTCCCCCCATTTTGATCAGGACTAGATTTACACAACTTGATTCAAGTGACAGAATTCACAGGATTAGGGCCAGTGAAGAGAAAAAAAAAAGGTTGGCAGGATTCTGACTTTATTTAGATAATTCTGACTTTAAAGTGAGAATTCTGAAAATAAAGCCAGTGAAGAGAAGAAAAAAAAAAGTTGGCAGGATTCTGACTTTATTCTGGGAATAAATTAAAGACCCCTGAATATAGTGTAAATGCAATAGAGAGGTTCATAGACTATCAAACAGACAGGAAACCTTTCATTTGTCTGTCAAGCCTTTTTCACACTGCACTCACTCATTGTGAAAGAGTTGCACAGCAACACGATGATGAAGATGGTGTAGTGGTGTTACCAGGGTGGCTATATTTGGAACTGCTGACGTAGACGCTGACCGGGAAGTGAGATTTTGCCACACCTTTCATTGTTGCAAAATAATGCGCTGACATTCCTCATTTTAATTAAAAGTCATTCATTCCAACCATGTTTAGACCCTGCTTTGCCCTACCTCGTAGAAAAAAGAAGAAAAATACATGAGTAGGCCCTACATACATACCTTAGAGTAAATGTCCAGACAATTTTTTTTCAAATACATCATTGACATAAAATAAGTGAGGAGGATACGAACAGCAGAGAAAAACTAATGGCTCGGCAGGAAGGCTTCTTGCCGCCCAGCAACTATCCATTCCACGGTCCCCGCCCCTCACCACATACACAATTTATGGATTTTACGACAGTGAGCTGCGGCCTGTTTTCCTCAGTCTCCTTGGTGATCATTGATGGTCGGAATTTCCAGCAGCACACTAATATCAATTAGCAGGTTCTATTGTGTTTTGCTATTGAGGCAGGTGGCAGCAAGGGAGTATTTCACTGAGTTGGTTCCTTGCTTGCCATCAATGCCATTCTACTTCGCTATGTTGTACCAATTTCTCTCCGGCTGTTAGTTTATTTTGTTGTGTCTATCATTTATTTTGCTGTTTGCAATAGTAGGTACTTCTCCCTCAAATATGATATGTATCTCGATACATTGGGTACAATATGATTTACGATTTATTTTAGTGGAACGATTTGGTTCTGTTTAGTGGGATTACGATTTGATTAAATCGGGTTTAATCATGGTCCGGCTCAGTCTTGAAAGGGTTTGATGTCATGAGTTTCTTATTGTCATTTTACAATATGAATGAACTTGTCAGTAGGTTATTGTAAATGTGGCATTTCCTGAAAATATGTATCTGTCCAATAAAAGTCTATTTAATGCGTATCTTGATATAGTTTTGAAAGTGGAACAATTTGATTTGGTTCGATTTAATCCAATTTAGAGATCTTTTAAATCAAAACTCCTGGCAACCAGTTCAGGGTGTACCCCGCCTTCTGTCCGAAGACAGCTGGGATAGGCTCCAGCACGCCTGCAACCATTGTGAAGATAAGTGGTTTAGATAATGGATGATTTTCCTATTGAAATATTTCTCCCAGTTCATTCTAATCTTGTCTTAATCTTAGAATTTCCATGTTTATTATGCGTTGTCTTTTGCTGTGGCTCATCCACCTCTCTAGGTTTTTATTTGTATTCTGTATTGACTTAATTTTCACAGTGACCTTTTGGTGACACAGCTTTTGGTTAGTTACTCATTATGTTCAAGCTTATTTGTTACTCATTATTATATTATCATTATTTTTTTTTGCTCCCTTAGTTCATTAAATTCTCATTATGTTATCATAATTAATTATTCATTGTTGTTTATTTCTGCATTGTGATGATATCCAATATAAACATTCACCCCAAAATTAAAGTTCAGACCACTGTAGCAATGATGTTGTACTCAGTGACCTAATGGGACATTCATATATACAGCAGATGTTAACTGATCAAGTCACACTTGTGCACTAGTTAAATATTAATATATGTGTATTAACACGTCATACACTGGACCTAATGCTACAGCAATTACCATGTTGAGAACATTTTAATTAAAAGTTAATGATTACAATTGTTTGCTTGCTGTTTTACATTTAAAATTGTATTATTATTATTTTTGTTTTTAAATAATTATTTACATAAAATTACAGAGGAACATACTGTAGTTGTCAAATAAAGTCGATAAAAATGAAATTTCAATTCAACAATTTTTCAACTTTTTACTATTGTGAATTTTATGAAAGAGGGGACATTCAAGTTAATATGCTCTAACTGATTTTCCCCAATACATCATTTTCATTGGACACAATTGCAATATTTGTACATAACTACTTGTATTTTTTGCAAAAGCCTCTCATGAGACAACCTTGCAGGAATAGAAATAAAATAGAATAGAAATATCAGCTTTTAGATTTTCTTACTGGTAGGATAGCTTCGACCACCATTTGTATCTGTAGTAGTAAAAGCTACTACTTGTCAAGGCCAGCACCATGACTGCAGTCTCCTTCAAACACATGTACTATTCACACCCACAAATCATATCGTCACATCTGTTTGCACACATTATGTACTCATCAGCCTTAACGGATTGCGCTTGTCAAAAGAGCAATTATTCCAAAAACAAGAGATAAGAATGGCAGTTTGAATGTCGGAAGCGAGCAAACACAATAGTCAAGCATGTAATTTAAGGGGGAGGGACAAGAAAAGACAATGATAAAGGGAGAAGGACTGAAACATGAGGGCTTGTTGTTATGTTTCGGTTTTGTAGGGGTTGGATTATTATGGGTGTGTTTGTTGTTTTTGTCTGTAGTTGGTGTTTGTCATGTGTTCCTGATTTCGCCCCTTGTCTCGTTATGTCTGATCACGTCCACCTGTGTGTTTCGTCCCCTCACAGTGTGTCTGACCAATCGGTGCCCTCGGCCTATTGTGTTCCCCAGGTGTGTCTCATTAGTGTTGGTGTATTTAGTCTGCTGTGTTTGTCCAATCTGGGTCGGTCAATTGTCATTTCCACGTTTTGTCGTTTTCGCCCATATCTTGCCAGTTCCTCGTCATGCCACTTGAGTTTGTTTCGTTTTAGGACTTTGTTGTTTCCTGTCGGCTCGTTGTCCACTAGTGATGGGCAGATGAGGCCTCATGGGGTGTGTGGCACTATCCCTAAACTGTGTTGACACTGTGTTGACACAGTGTTAGTGTATCACTTAATAGTGACATCTGCTGGATTAAAAAAGCATTGCAGGCAACTTCAATAAAGACTGTGGAGACAGATGCGGTTAATTTACACATTTTTATTAAGAAACATCAGCTTCTTTAGCATGTTTAGCCCGAGGCGATTTCGTCTCTTTGAGACAATTTCTCCTGCTTTGGAGAAAACCCTTTCACACGGTACCGACGATGACGGGGTACATAAACATTTCATCGCAAGTTTGTAAAGATTTGGGTAATTCAGTCTTTGAGTTTGCCAGTACTGCAACGGATCCTGTGTTCGTTGTGTGTTGTTCTCTGAAAGATAACGCTGCACTTCAATGATGGCATCAGTCACTCACCTCCGTAATAAGATCAAAATGATCCCATACGGGAGAAAACTTTCGCTTTCTCGGTTGATCCATGTTCTCAGTAGATGATGCCATATCAAAAACCAACGAAACACAAACCACAACGCAAAGCTCAAACCAAACTATTCTCTCCATACAACAAACCCCACAAACGACTTCACACATTTGCTTGTTTATAAACACAATTTGGCGCTTTGCATCCAAGCGATACAGGAACTGCATCGGTCACGTGATTTTTCTTAAAGGGATACGCGCGCCGACACGGGGTTTCCCCTCTGTGTGCGCGATACACGCGCCGGCGCTTTGTCATTTGACCCATCACTATTGTCCACCATCTTGTTTTTGTTTAATTAATAAAACCCATTTGTTTTGGACTTTACCTCGGCCTCCTCACTCTGCCTCCCCACACTTGGGTCCAAAACCACAGCCAACCGTGACACTTGTTTGTTATTCAGACGTTGCTAGTTGCTAGACTCTTACCAACTTGGTCTGAACAAAATCAGCATACCTGTGTTATGTTAGCGTTAAGTTTGTAATTTACCTTTCTGGGTCACTCCTGGTCAGTTACAATGTTTCCACTGTCCTCATCCTAAATGTTTGCGTGAGGTGAGCAAATAGAAATTGCCCAGTTAACGCAGCTCCTCCAGGATGACACATTCATATGCACCGTTGCTGTGTCCTCTTCTCTTCAGAGGTGAGCACAGGTTCACACTTAATACATGTGACTGATGTAAGAGTCTGAAAATGGTGGTGGTGTGAGAATGCTCTGCTGACTTCAACATCATCCAGCATCACAGGCTTTTAAGCGGTGGGCCACTGACTTATAGACTGCTTCACACTATAGACCACTAAAGTTGAAGTAAAATACAAAATGACTTTTGGCTTTTCCTGTCTCTCAAAAGCTGTAAAAATCAAACAAGTATCCAAGTGTAACTTTTAACATGAATATTTACAGACACATCAAAAGTCCATCCACGCTCCCATTATCATTGTTCAAAAATCATTTTTGAAAATGACATCCCTTACTGCGTTTCCAGTCACTTTCTCATTCTGACAGTCTGAAGTATGTCTTCATTTTCAGATGGCTCGGGTGACCTCATCACAGCAAGAGACATTACAGTTTGGAGCAATATTGTGCACTGTGCAGGACAATACAAGCAAGCGCTATGCTGCACACACCTTGAGGTTCCACTTGCAAGTAGTTGAGACACGCATAGTGTCTCTTGTATTGTAATTTATTTATTGTTATGTTTTATGGTTGGAATTCTGATTTGAATTTGAGGCACATGCAATGTATATTCTCTTTTTGTTATTTTTTTTACGCGGCATGGTCTGGATGCTCAAACAATATTGGAAATGGGGTAGGGCAGGCTATTTGTATTTGATGTGCCGTCTTTGGCTTCATGCTGGCTTTTCTACCAGGGCTTTATACACACACCGGCTTAAAGGGATACTTGACTCATTGAGCCATTTTCAGCAGTAAAAAGTTAATATTTGGTCCAGAATGAATTTGATAACTTCATTATTTTTCATGTACCATTAATACCTTTAAAAACTAAATTTTGCACTTGCTGTCGACTGAAAATGACATTACCTGTGCTGAGGAAGTAGGTAACGACCAATCATAGCTCACCTACTCTCTGGGTTTGGTCAGCAAACTGAGCCATGATTGGCCTTTTTAAAGCCCTACAGGCCTACACGGAATTCAGGCAAATTAACCACTGCATGCAACTTATTTGACATAAAAGTACTTGAATTTCTGCAGGTATGAAGAGGGTCTTCTGCCCACATTTAGTCATAACTGTTTTAATTTATTTATTTCCTCAGTAGAACTTTTATCTGTGGATGTGTCTTTGTGAGTGCTGTCGCAATTTCTGCTCGTGCCGGCATGTCTGGGGGGGCCTCCTCTATTTCCACAACAATAAACCATTTGTCTGTGGTTGAAGTCAATGTGTTAGTATGATTTCTTTGTAAGTCTTATCTCATGCCGGCTGTCGTCATGTCTGGAGGACCTCCTCTATTTCTACAACAATGGGCCATTGTGTGTGGTTGAAGTCAATGTGTTAGTATGATGCCTTTAAAGTATCTCATGTCCGGTGAACTCCGGGTGGGCTGTTTCCTGGGGGCGTTGTGGTACCGCCCTTCAAGATAGTATAAGAATGTTGTAAGTCCTCGGAAATCTTCGCACTTGGGAGAGACTGCAGCCATTGTCTGGAACTCACTCGTGCCCGGAATATTCTGTAGAAATAAAAGCTTCGAAGTGACTGTTCATCGATCTCCAGCCTGCACTCGGATAACCAACATCCTCACTACCCGAAAGAAAACGAACACGCGGAAGAAAAATATCCTTTTCTGCAACAGGTATTAGATACAAAAGAGTGTTAAGCCTGGGTCTATACTTTGCTATCCCCAACAAATGATACTCCCGAATAGTACCCTCTAAATAAACATAACAAATGTCTCATCTTGGTGCTTCTGTATCCAAATGTTACCCAAATCCAGGCAACCTGACACTCAGTGACACTTTAAAGAAAACAAAACACTGGCTGGTCTGAAGAGTCCGTTATTTCTGTTCTCATACACTTGCTTCAAGAAGCACAGGTTTGGGTGGGCACTGTGGAATACAGACACGAAATGCATGAGCAGGTTTGGTACGTGCACTACATTACGTTGCCCACCCCGGAATATTTTAACATTTGCTTCTGCTCTGACTAAACTTAAAAGTAGAAATTTCTATACTGAATGCTTCAACTCACTGGACCTCTTGTTATTCATCACTCTGTGGAGAGAGCAAACACTGAAGAGCCACTTTAGTGGATTTTCATGAGGCTAAATGCAACATCAACATGCAAGAGGTTGTTTGGTGAATTATGAGTAAATGCTCTCTGCCATGTGAACATTATATACATGTTCTCATTTTCAGTTAATGGGGAATATGATGCATGAACTACCAGGGAACCAGGGTCTATTCTGCTTAAATGTTGCTTTTAATTGCTTAAATGCTGCTTTTAGTTAGTAAGCAAGTGTAATTACATGCTGAACTGTGATTTACATGTATTTCTTCAAAATTGAATTCCATTTGTATGACAATATTCTAGTTTAATATTCGAGCACCCCCCCCAAAAAAAAAAGTTCACTAAAATCTCATATGCTATACCTGTATTGCCTGTAAAAGAGGTCAATCCAAAATAATTTTGCAAACCTAGCTTCATTCTGACCACATATTGAAAGTAATTATTACACTGAAGTGATAACTGTAAAGGAAATGTCAAATGTCATTGCACAACTATGCAACATGGTTCAAAGCAGGCCCTAATTATCAAAAGAGTTAATCAGTTCTTTAATAATACTGGACAGTGTTAAGTCAAGTTTTTTTTTCCTGGAAAAGACAGAGGCACAGGTGTCAAAATACAGTTAAAATACAATCTTGCTATCAAATGTTTGGCGCGGTCACTGGAACAGACGGTATCACAAGTCTGTTTTGATGTACCACTTGAGATGGATTTCATTTCCGAGGGGAAAAGTCAAGCAACGGGGATTGACTTAAAGGTCAAAATTTGTTATTTCATTTGAAATGTGATATTTTGACTGAGAAGAAGAAATGAGAACTAGAATGCAGAGCACATCTGCAGTACATATTTTAATAAAGCAAACTCATAGTGATTTTGCATATGTGTGATATATTGTTTATACTATTTTATATATATATCCTATAACCTGTTTGCACATATGTGCTTAACCTTTATTAATATAGATTATATATACATGAGGGATTATTTTAGCGATATCATAATTTGGTTTGTCTAGGTTTACATAGTTCAGACAAGATCAGATCAGTTAATTTTATTCTTGCATGCCTCACTATTTTCCTTTTTCTTTTTATCTCAGGTTTTCTGAATAATCAAACCTGAACTTTTAGGCTACTCAGATGTAATCAATTTCAGTTACCTCTTTCGGATTACTTTTCCCAAGGCGTTATTCAGAATTAAAATCTATATTATGCCCAAACATCTTTTCCTTGCCATTTTACCTCCTCGGACTAATCCATATGCTGAGACTGAGCGTGTTTAATTAGATTGAGGCCAGAAAAATCTGCTTCCATTCTTGTTCAGCAACATCGAAGTTTTACTGATGCCTCAATTCCAACCTTTTCACCCTGATTCAGCACAGAGCAATGTTGAAATCATGTGGAAACATGCCGAGCATTCTCTGCTTACTCCCGAGCAGGAGGGACAATCCTCCAGAGGGAATCGACACATTAGTGCAGTGGCCGGAGGAGGCCAGAGAATGCTCTTACGCTCCGTGTGCGGGGCCAGCTCCTGCTGATCCCTCGCTTCTTAGACAGGTTTCTTGGAGAGCATTTGTACAGCTGAGGGTTCTGTGCCTACGGCAGCTTCTGTTGTAAGGAAACATAATGGTGGAGGGAGCACTTTCTCTCTTACAGGCTGAGACTACACATTACCTTTCTAAGTTGGATCACAATTATAGAAATTTGACTTGGCCGTCAAAATAAACTAACTAATTACTATATTTAGTTTAGCTGATCATATAAGACCGCACATAAAATCACAGTGCGAAAGAACGTCACATGACCAAAACCAGAAAAAAGGTAATTAAATTATACCCCCCTCCCTTTTCCCCCCAACCCGCCCCCCACTCACACACGCACACATACAAACGTGGTGACACCTGCTCAGAGGCCAAGCGACGGCAGGTGATTGATTGATCTTTGCTTGAGCCCTTAGGTGCCGTGATGTAATTTTCAGTTGACAGCAAGTGGCAAAATGGCCGCCTCCTGAGATAAGCGGATGGCTTTTGCTGCTTAATTCCTATTCCGCAGGCGCAGAATGTAATATTTAGACTAGCTGGGCTGTATGAAACATATTGTAAACACAAAGTTTTCCTTGACTTCCCCTTTAAGTTCAACTCAAACATACCTAAACAAATCACTTGCTAGTCAATGTAAGGACATTTTAGACAAGACATAGTCATTCTCTAAAACCTTCCATCAATCAATATCCTAAAATGAATACAGTATGAGCGAAATGATTAAATTGATAAAAGATAGCATTACAAATGTATTATTTATATTATCTATGGGACAATATAATGAAAAAGTTCACAAAATTAAATAGACATAGATTAGACTTTTTTTTCTGTTGACATTGTGTGCAATACAAAAGTCTACAAATAAATAAGGATAGTCATTAGTTCAGTTACAGGGCAGTTTATGTCTTACTTCTTCTGGCTCACATACAGTAGCCAATCGAACATTCCATCTGCTAAAATCAATTCTACTGGACTTCGGAAGCCACAAGAAAAAACACTTGTAACAGTCTACAACTCAAATGCTGTTGTTCCTGACTTCATGCCCCGCAGCGCAGATATGGCAGCTAAATATTACATACTGAAACACACTACAGTTAATACGACAACACAGTGTGCGGTTTCATCTGGAGTGGACAGCCGACTGTCGTTGCATGGGCCGATGCACTAATGCTAACGTTAGCAGCCTGACCTACAACAGGTTAAGCTTCACTTGTCAAAAAGGCACATATAAAAAAGCCAGTTGATAACATAAACATGATTGTTTTTTTCTAAACATGTGGTAACAGTACAGTATAAATGGAATTGAATCAATCAGCCATCCACCTCTGATTATGCTTCCAATATTGCAGCAAAAGTGTTAGTGCTGGTCGGCAATGTTGCCAATACCTTGAAAAAGTAACTTAGTTACTTTACTAATTACTTGACTTTAAAAGTAACTTTGATTATAAATTACTTTATTAGTTACATTCAACAGATGCCAGCATCTGTGCTTAACATACGTACATATAAATGTCAACCAATTTTTCAGTTTTATCTGACATTTAAGAATAAAGAACATTTTTTTGAATATTTGTAATACAGTATTTCGGGCGGGCCCCGGTATCCGGGGGGCAAGCCCCGCCGGGGTCCCGGTGGGGTGGGTGGGGGTTTTGGTGGGCGGGTGCGCCTCCCCCCCCCCCGCCCGGTTGGGGGGGGCCCAGCTGGTCGCTCCTCTTAACTCACTGCACTAGTTTTGCACAATACATTTTAGGGCACATAACACACTTTGGGGGGGAGTGGGGTGGGGTGGAGACACCGTCTCCGCCCTGCAGCTCCCCTCCAAATTTTAATGCACCACACAACTGGGGGGGGGGGGGGCATCGGTTGGGGCGGCCGCGGTATGAAGCAGTGCTGCGGTCGCCTGTCCGTGTGCACCCCCCCCCCCCCATTAATTTATTTTAATGCACCACATACGCTCATTGACATGCCTGGGGGGCGGATGGATCGGAGCAGGGGGGGATATCATTTCCCTCTGCTCCGGTTCACCTGCCCCCAATTTCGCGGGGGGAGCGGGGGTTGTGGGCCGGTGGGGTGCCTGGTGGGCCTGCAGTGCCCCGTCCTGCTGCGTTGGGTTGGGGGCGCGGGCCGCGTTGGGGTGGGGGGCGCTCCTGCTCCGGGGTTTGCTCTCCGGCCGGTGGCCCCTGCGGGGCCCGGGGGTCGTCCTTTGGCGCGGCCGCGGCCTGGGGGGCCCTGAGGTGTTGCGCTTGCTCTGTCCTGGCGGGGGTCGACGGCTCCCCTCTTTGGTGGAGATTTTCATGCATGCTAGATCCACCACACCAGCATCTATCGAGACTCAGACACAATTTGTTTCTCCCTCAGGTCATTGATTCGGTGGAGGCTGGTGTCTGTGGATCTCACTCTGCTTCGTCTGTCCTTTCTACCTTTCCTCAGTTTCTCCTTTGGGCCCTTGAGGTTTCCCTGATTTGTTGGAGTTGGGATGTCTTTGGGGTTGGTGAAGGTTAGTGGCCCGGTGGGTGGTGTCTGGTCGGTGCTGGGCTTCGCTTTTCTTTCTTTTCTTTGGTCCCCCTTTGGGTCTCCTGGCGGCCCCACGACTCTGGCTGGATTTTGAAGTGTTCGGTTTAGGTGAACGGTATGGGAATTCTTATTTTTTTTTTTTTTTTTCGCACGCACGCACGCACACACACACGCACGCACACACGCACAAACACACATACAAAAAAAAAATAATAATAAAAAAAAAGGGAGAACAATGATGATGACATTTCAAATGATCAATACTGAGATCTCCCAAGAAAAAAAAAATAAATAAAAATAAAAAAATAATAATAAATTTGTAATACAGTATTTCTATTTGGAAAAAAAAGAATATGTTAATATTGTTCTGACAAAGTACATCATAATATACATTGTTTATAATTCTGATTAAATTTAAGAACCTAATACAGTCACACAGTCTTGTGGGTCTTTCTATTTAAGACTTTTTTCTTTTTACATCTTAGGCGGATTTTGAAGCTAGATAACACTTAGTCAACAGCACAGTGTGTGCAATGTACCTTAACATTTTGATCAGGTGACACAAACGAAAAATAATGACTGATTTCCAGCTTGAAAATGCAAATCTCTTTTTCCTCCATTGTCATTTTTCATGTGGTTGAAACGTGACGCAGCACACATTTGACGTCACTCTCCCAGACGGGAAGGCTATATATATCATTAAGTCACAGAATGTTTTACTTCAAGCTATAAAAACTGTACTGTAGTTTATGTGTTCTATAATGTACTTTTTATTATTTGTTAATTGTTATGAATGGATAGTTTTGTTCTATGTACACGTATGTGGTAACGCCACGATGGAAATATGTAATTCATTTTTAAGTATGTTCAAATGATACTCAGTGCTGCAGCCAAGAGGCAGTCAGCAGCATTATTTGTGAATTGTGTCAGTGAAAGTTCCGTGAGCTACTTGCTTAAATTGTATTCGGAAATCAAATGTGACTTTGCAAAGCAACCATCGTCAAATCACTGAAAGAAGGAATGCATTAGACTAGTTGTCATTGTTGCCTGCATCACTGCTAGCTAGTGTGTAAGTCAAGCAGCCACAATTCAGAAAGTGTCTTTCCTTTTGAAATGGAAAATAGACTGACTTTGCTTAATGCACTTTACAATATGTCACATCCACCCATTTTCAATGAGCGCATATATTATGAGCTTGCCAAACCTTGCAAGGTATCTTGGTGTAAACTTTCTTGTTCCGGACCGCTGCTTCCAGTTTCCTCTGTACTTTTCCTCAGGGGATACAAACAACACAGCCAGCACCTTGTTGTTTATCCACATCTGTGGTACAGGTAGCTATTTGTCTGGCAATCTTCCATTTTATAACTTGATGTAAAAATGTCAAAACAGTAATAGTACAAGAACAACTAGAGATGTTTCTGTGGCAGCTGAAATCAAATGCAGTAAAATGTAACTTTGGCAGAACAAAGTATGTTTGTTTCTTTCCTAGTTTTCTCAATGCAGTTCAGTGGGTCAAGGATTGTCATTATTTATTGCCCAGCTGTATTTTGTATTTTTGTATTTTTATTGAATTTTTCATCAGGTTAGGAAGTGCATAGTCCTAATGGCCCCCCCAATAAGGCTCTTGAAAAAGTGTGGCCCCCTCCAATCACTGATGTAGTACAAAGTAGTAAAAAAAAAACAGTATTTGTCAGAAGTTTACTGTTGAAGTGTGACTTGATTACATAATAGAATGGCAAAATTAAATCTGTTCCAGATAATAATCATCATGAAAAATACTTTTTTCTTATCTGTGCGAGAATGAAAAGATAACCAAGTTTGACTGACGCCACTGATCACACTTGGCATACTTTCAGATACATTTGTAATTTGCATGAGATTAGTTGTACTTAAAATGCCCGGAAACTCTCCATTTCTCCAGTCACCCATGCATTCAATTAGGTGAACCCGACAGCATACCAGGTAGGCTTTTCAATCAGTGCTTGCCTTTCCTGAAGGCAGGCACAGAACCTTGTAATCTACATCTAATTGGTGGCCGTCACACATGTCCTTATGCACAATGAGAGAAATGGAGGTATTCAAACTTTCAGAGTATTCTAGGAAGTCAATGCATGCTCCATTATTCACTTAATTGTACACACTTTACTCTGATGTTTCTGCATCCACTTAGCTATAAATGCTGGGATGGCTTTGAAATGTATTTTGTTATATTTAAGTGGAAAAACACAAATCTCAATTATGGCATTTTAAATGTAGCTTGCTAACAAAACACTGCCAAAAGAGTCTACAAAAAAATGCTAATTCTTCAGGTTTTTTCTGTCATTATTTTATACGAGTACATTAGTGCAGAACAGTTTGATATTCGAAGAGACTTATCAAGGTACCCATTTATATGGAAATTGCACTTTATAAATGATTTTTACAGCTTCATTGGAATATTTTCTGACACTGTCAGACATTTCTTTTGAAAGGGCTGTCATTCGCTTTGATGCTCTCATTCTCTTTCTGCACTGAATGAAAGTAAATTAGACGTCCTACACTAATACTTTTTTCACTTTAGTCTTCCATTCACTCATTTATTTGATAAAACGTTGAATTTGAATCTTCGACAGGTGACCAGTACAAAATAATGACATTGTGGATATTGTCCACTTGCTCTGGTTAGAGTGACGAGTGTCAGTGGCGAGTCGCAATATTTATATATAAATATATATAAAGTATTTATTTAAAGTGTGTGTGTGTGTATATTTATTATATATATATATATCTTATTACATTTTCCGCAACATTCAAACGGTGCATTTTGTTCATACTGATTTCTATTGGGAACACCAATTAAATAAAAACATGAACTATTGACATTTAAAAAAAATAATACAAATTAATCACATGATTTAGTTATTGGAGAATTCAAGTGTAAGGATCATAAATAGCCCAATATTGGAAGAGTTACTGTGAGAGAAATTTGAATATATAAAAAATATTTTATAGATGGCACGGTGAAGCATGTGGATAAACTAATACAATTTGTAAGCCTAAAAGGACACAATGGACGCGCAGGGTCAAAGAATACAATTTTAAATAAGCTCAATGTCCTAACACAAACTGAGCCAAATTCTAATTCAATCTCCAAGGAGCAAGCCTTCCACATTGTGCGCTCTGTATTTTGCATTATAAACATTGCATATTTTTGCTAATAAGCTTACACTCCGCAAAATGTCATAATTTATCACAGCGAGGAGGCTTTAACAAGTTTGGTTAAGCCCTTCATTAATTGTTTGGGCTTGTAAGAGGGAACAGTGACGGAAAACACAAGTGAGGACGAAGAAAGAAAGATTATCGTTGAGAACAGGTTTGATTACATCAAGTCACAGAGATGGAGTTGAAGGGGTCATGACATGAGGGAGAGACAGAAAGGGGTGGGGGAGTGGGCGGGTGTTGGTGGTTGGTAGTGGGGATGGGGGGGGGGGGGTCAGGAAAGGAATTAATTACAGGAGGGGGGAATCATTACTGAGCTCTGAGCTCTGGGAAAAGGGATGAAAGAGAAACGGTAGAAAAGCTTCACATGGAGAGGAAGATCACAGTGTGAGAGACACATCACTAATACAGAGTGCGGTCTTGTGCACACAAATAAGGCTTTTTTTGAAGTCACGATAATTACGCTATATTAATTAGACAGTTCTCCCCTGGTCTCAGTGGGTTGCGAAATCTCTTGAACCCCTGATGGCATCCTTACACATGAGATCTTTATCCTAATGGATTATATGGCTGATGGAATCATTCCTATCAGCGAACATTCAAGTTATCTTGAGTCTTGTGTGTTATTGTAGCTCAAAAGTGGAAAATAGCTGTCAGTGGTGGGTATCCTTTGCAACTTTTTGTAAGAATGTGTCTTCGTGCTTGTGAAACATTATGACATTGACTTTCTACAAGTCTCTGCTGTATATCAAATAAATATATATAAAACCTGTAGGGATGCAACTCCCTTTGCATTGCAATCACAGCACAGAAGGTATAAGGTCACTCATATTTGCTGCTGGAGCTCAAGTTTGAATGTCAGCTTGTTTTTTTCCGGTAATGATCATCTGATTGGAGGGAACAAAAAACGGTGGCTACCACTAATGCTAGTTATTTTCCACAAGGTGAGGAGAGGGAATCCGAGGAGCGGAATTAAAAAGGCTAGTATGACTAATAAGCCTGAAATTGCAGACCCTCCAAGATCATTTGAGTCAGCAGTCTGTGATCATTTCAGCTGCCTGGTTGAGAACAGAGATGTCTATCATGTAGTCCAAGTCAAGACAAGTCCTCGACTCTTTGACATAAGTCTTCAAAAACTTTCACCAAGTCAAATACTGTTTTTTGTGCAGTTATTACCCCTTCTATTGCGGGGGTTGCGTTCCAGACCACCCCTGCAAGAAGTAAAATCTGCATTACAGAAATAATCTATTGTTTTTATAGCATGTATGGCACATTGTTTTTTTTTGTTCCGCCCCCCTTCCCCCCCCTAACATGAGTCCTCTCCTCAGCCATTTTGACAGTGGCTCGAAATGCATGTTGGGATATTTTCCCACCCAAGTATTCACAAGTTTCCAAATGATACATCTTTGAATTAAGCGAGCACATAAAAACAACATGTATTCCTTGCATTCTTGTTTTTTCTTTTTCTTTCTGGAGAGCTCAGTATTGTTTATTAGGTAATTTTACTGATTTGACATGTCATCATCATTGCTCTCTTTTTTATTTATTGTTTTTATTTTTATTTTTTATGTGGGTGCGTGTGTGTGCGTGCATTTGAGTGTGTGTGTATTCATTAGTTCACCTAAAACCTATTAAAAAATCCCAAACCGTTCATCTAAACCGAACACTTCCAGCCAGAGTCGTGAGGCCGTCAGGAGACCCGAGGAAGGACCAAAGAAAAGAAAGGAAAGTGAACTCCAGCACCGACCAGACACCACCCACCAGGCCACCAACCAGAGTCCTTCACCAACCCCAGAGACATCTAAATTCCAACAAATCAGGGAGACCTCAAGTGACCAAAGGAGAGACTGAGGAAAGGAAGGAAGGGCAGACGAAGCAGAGTGAGATCCACAGACACCAGCCTCCTTGCATTCTTGTTTTTAATGCGTACTTTCAACTGACCACGTCCAGCTCTATTTGAGGATGACTAGTGCCCTGTAGACCAAGTGTAGGCGTTCCATCCCAGCTGCGGAGTGCCTCTTCATTTGTCTCTGGTGAGTGGCATTTTTGTATTGTAATGAGTTTGTCACAAGAGATAAATATTCACTATATCTACTGAATCACACTGGGCAGCTTTATTACAGTGCTAATAAATGTATCACAATGAATGTTGGATAAACCACATCATGCTGATGGTTGTAAAAAGAAATGGATTGAGTAAAACAAATGGAATGAATGGAGTTCAGATGGATCAGATTATGTGCCCTATCAACATTCATATGCACACAAAATATTTGTTTGTTTGTCTAATTTATTTATTTTTTTATTATTTGTGACCCGCTCCGGCAAAATGTGTCGGGAGGATTTACGTGGAGATATTCGACATTATTGGACAGTTGGACATTATTTGTCCATTTTGAGATTTCTTCACAAACAGCCTCCTTGTGGTCTCTAGTTTCATTTCCCAGCAGCACAAAAGTCAAAATTGCAATAGAAGTATATGAAAATAAGCAATTATTAGACACTATGCATAATAACTACAGGGTAATGTTTTTAGCTAGCTAGCGCCGCATCTTGCGCAACTGTTTAAAAACCCGAATTTCCTAGCCTCGAATGTAATTCACAAATGATTTATACAAATGTTGTGAGGATAAGCGGATCTGCTAATGGATGGATGGATGGACATGGCAACCAAAAAAAGTCAAAATACACCATTCAGCACGAAAGTGAACAGAACAGTCATCCTACCTTGGAGCAGAAGCTATTTTATTATCGCTCAGGATACCGGCGAATTGTAATCCAAACAGACAGAGATCATCTTCAATTTCGGGATCTCTTTCTTAATTTCTTGTTTCTACTTTTTATTAAATTGACTACGTTCACACACTTAATCATGTCCAATGACGAGGGGTGAACTCGGGCGAGCAGCTGCATGTCCCCCCGCTGAGCAGACTGACAGACTGTCACTCTGCACTTTCACTCACAGCGAGTCGGGAATTAAAAGATATGACGTGTCTTGTATGTAATGTATTGTAAATATTAATGTAATGTTCTGATCGCTTGTCGATGTTGTCATTTTCATACGACACCGTTACACGCCGCGTCAGCGATGTGTCACAAATTGTCTGCCTGCGTCGCAAATATCACTGCATATTTTTTCGCTTTTTTAAGTGGGGTGACTTGAACATAAAAATGAGCAATAAAATATGAAACTTGAAGATGAAAAATGATCGCGATGGTCCTATCAATAGAGTCACCATGACACCCTGCCCCAAAATGCACACAGGATATATTTACTTGTAAATACAATAGTGTAGTGTCCATTGATTGTGTATTAATTAAGGTGGGGTAACATCCATGATAAGTTATCAATAAAACACTTATCACTGGCCACATCAAATGGCAAATAATCTCTTTATTGACACAAAATTATTATATCAAATTTCCCATTGTGGTAACATGACCTAATTTAAGCAAGAAAATACCACAAGGAGCAACATTAAAACAACCAAACGTTGGCTGATGCCTCAGAAGTTGAATTGTAAGCTGAAAGTGATCTTCAAAGTTGCGGCTGTTTTCATCTGTTGAGAGGCCAAACTTCCCAAAACGTTTAAAGGGTTCAAATCTCTGACGATGGCCTTGCCTGCTATTGAAGTTGACACTGATATTTCAACAATTCCTGAAAATTTCAGCTTCATCCCCCCCCCCCCCCCCCCCCAAGATACTGGTTTCTATGGACATTTGAAAGATGAAAGTACTAAGACTTTAAACCCCTTTTTTTTCCAAAACTAGAGATTTCTACCTTCCAACATTAAAATTGCTGTAACTTTGTCAATTTTTTAGGTACGTTTATATATTATATAACATTTAAAGGAATTAAGTGCAGAATTTGAGTAAGTAAAAATTGCAATTTGAATTTTTAGAACATGAGCTGGTCCCATTTATTTTAGCAGATTTGGTTCTTTCTGCAGCAGAAGTTTTGGGCTTAAACTCTGATATAATGTATGTCGATGCATAGATGACTTTGTACAGAAGTGCTTAGAGTTTGCTTTCAATGTCAGTCAATTAAGGAAAATTCCACGGAGGCTCTCCCTGCATCACTTGGATTCTGAAGGAGACATTCTATTACACACACGTTGTCATTTGGCCTTCTTTTTAAGTATCGTCTAGTTTCATGGGAGAAGCTCAAACATTTCACCTCTGCTGATTGATACCGCCTAGTTGAGTGACTGGAATTGCTGTTCTCACCTCAGTTATAAAAACAGCCACCTCAGCAGATCGTAATTGCTCGGTGCTGGAAGGTTCATCGAAGCATTAACTTATTGGCTTGATTAAAGTTATTAGTCACATTAAAGGAGAAACGGAGCTGGAAGGAGCGTCCATTTTAAGAAGCTCATACGCGACAAGAAAATTGAGAAAATAGCTGATCTTTGACTGCACAGTTTGAACAAGAGTCTGGAACAAATCACTTAAAAACAAAGGAGCTGCACTGTTGATATAGTAAAAATGGGAGGGGAAAAAAATCACAAGATTATAGGACTGTAGTAGTTATATTATTATTTTAAAAAAGTCATCATAGTTGTTAGATCTTACAATAATAAAGCCATATTTTGAAGAAATACATATAAAACCTTACATGTAAGATTTGTCTCCTAACCAATGTGAATTTTGACAAGAAATTTTGATTTAGTTTTATTTATAGTCTTTCGACTAAAAATATTTAAAGTTTTAGTCAGAATTTAGTCATCTGATTGTATTTTAGTTTGAATCCAATTTTAGTCGACGAAAAAAAATGCTATTTTAGTTGACTAAATTGACAGTTTAGTCGATATTTTACTTTAGCATACATTTCAACATTTATACAGAAAATTATAACACAACTATTTGTACATGTAGTTTAAAACGCAAGACACATTTAATACAACGGTGTCTTTATTAATTGTTTCAATGAAACATGTTGAACTTAGTTTTCACCTAAATAAAAAAAAGTGCATAATTGCTTGAGATTAATTTTACTAGTGTCTCAATGAATAGCTTCTATTTTTGTTTCAGTTTAATTTTCATCTGAAAACACATTCCTGACAGAAATATGCCGAAAAATTTCCATCGACAAAATTATCACTGCATACCACACACTAACATTGTGACCGTCATTAGGACGAGCTGGCACAAGTTTTTTTATTTATTTTTATAATTATAATTATTTTTATTTTAACAGCCGCCTTCATTATTTGCAACAGAGCACTTTCATACTGATTTTTTTTAAGTTTTATTATAATGTTGCTTTCTGGGAGAGCTTGTCTTTGGGGTACTGTGGTGTGGGAGTGTTTTTTTGCAACTTGTGCTGATCTTTTTATGACCCCTTTAAAAGGTATTTCACCCTATGTGACTCGGAAGCATCTGATGGTTTGACAACAATTTGTCAAGCCAACTGATCTGTGACGGATAATGCCATTGACTTTGGTACTTTTGCTTCCGCCAGTGCTTGGAATGAACCTGCCCTTAAGCACAGTATATCTTTAGGTTTGACAGACACTTTTAGCTGCACAAGATACCGGTACTCCTATTGGACTGCAAAACCTGAACACGCTCACTACTCAAACTGACTACCAGGCAGTTAAAACAGCAGTGACAAAAAAAGGGTTCCGAAGACCCATGCCTCCTACAGTGGCCATTAGAGGGGTAACTTATCTTTGTGATAGCAAGACGAAACACATGCAGGTAAGCCACACCTGAGTAGGGTCAGCGGTGTTTTTCTGTATTGTGGTAAGTATGTTCAAGTGGTCAGAACCTGTCCTTTAAAAAAGGCCCCTCAACAGTAATCAATTGGTGCTGATGAGTCATTCCCAATCAGAATGCCAGTTACAACACTCATTTGGAACGTAACAACCACACACTTTGGTGGTACATATTGACTCTGGTGCAAACGCCGAACTTATTGATGAAGAATTTGTCCATTAACTAGGAAAGGCTTTGCCAAATCCTGGTCCTCTTCCCTGCCTCCTGAAATTTTTATTCTTATTTTATTGATGAAGGCACAACATACAATGTCAAGAGGTTGGTCCACTCTTTCCACGTTTTCTGAGCATAGGACTATTTAGTCCTCTTGATGCCTGCTCTTTTCTTGCTGTCCTGAGTGCTGATGCTTCATGTACCCTGAAGGCAGCATTCCTAGCCGTCAGCAGTTATGCATTCAGCCTAGGCTTCAGCTTTGGGTAAATAGCGATGGTGGTGGTGGTGGTGGAGACATCATGAGCACATTGTGAGATGTAGCCCAGGATGGATGAAGTGTATTCCCCCAGGTCCACTTCTCCTTTCTGAAAAGCTGCTTCCCTGTGCATTTGCCAGTTTGTGCTCTGTAAACAGTCTTGAAGCACAGGGGCAGCATCAACTGAAATGATCCTGACTGTGGGCCATTTGACCATTCAAATAGTTGTCTTGAACTCTCACTGAATATTATATTATATTTCATCTGAGTTATAGTCTACTTCATACGTGCAATTGGTGTTGAAATCATGGCTTTGAAGTCATCTTAAAAGCTGTGAGATTGAGAAGCTGCTACATCACTACCATCTTGATTATCTATATACACAAGTACTCATCAGAAGTAGATCTTCAATTAGAAGCTTCTTTAAATAAGACCTACTGTATGTTTGTGTTTTCATCCATGGTTGTTGTGTTGTGTGAGAGCAGCAACAGAGGCATCGGGCTAGGGGTCATCATAACATAAAGCACTTTTGGTTTGGGTTCGCTGCTTTCAAAACAATCACAGTGACAAGTTCAGTGAAGCTTGACCTGAACGCAGCCCTCTCCTCAATTGAATAAGAGTTCCTCGTTGCACCGTCTGCATATTTTTGCTCTGTGCTGTTTACACAGCATCTATATTTTATTTGTCGATGATCACACCATGATGGTGTGTTTCATCCAAATTATAATGTATTTTACATATCGCTGGTGTCAGGCCACAAACTCATAAGTCATAATTTGGCAACTGGCATATTTTTTTCAAAAATCCATACTTTTGGTCAGTCCACTCTTGTGGGTTTCATTTTTACAAATTATTGACCACACTAAAGTGTTGAAAATGGCTTGCTCTTGTTTTGGGGGTCTCTCAAAAAGTGAATTGTGATTGTAATGAAAGAACATTTACTGGAGTACAGTATAAGGAAGTGCAAGCAAACCTCCATTGGTGGATGATGTAAAATTTGCCAGGCAGATCACACATCTTTAAAGTGAGCAATTGGAGACAATATGCCACTTCAATCATACAAGTTCTTGTGGTCTACCTGAGGTCATTAGAGCTGCTACCTCAGTAGAAACGTTTAAATCTTGATTTAAACACTAAGGAACTTTCAGTTGATGTTGATTATGGCGGCGCTATATGGACAAAAGTGGTAATGTTATGCCTGAAGGAAGATCACATTTCCCATGAGGACAAGCACATTGCGTCGTTTTTGAGCTGAAATTGACTTCAGTCTTTGTAATGAATGGGGAAAGGGGGAAGTGACGTATGCCATAAAACAGTCAGCACATTTGTAGTTTTTTGTGTGACAGTGTTCCAACCATCCTCCCTCAAAGTTGCTTAGTGCCAGTTAAAATAATACAGACCCCCTTCAGGCCATGGCAAAGAAAGCATTCAAATAGTTTTAAGTTGATGTTTCACCAGAAGAGTTATGAAAATATTTTATTAAGGTTGAAAAGTTCCTTAGTGCTACTTTAAGGCTCACTTTTAGACTCTTGCATTTAGTTGAACCACACATGTAGGGCTATTTTAATAGCACTTCTCCTATCTCTTGCCCTCTCCTCTCCTGCTTGGAGACAAGGCATGGTAAAGATTTTTCGATCTGATGTTGTTGTCCTACCGACCAACCAGGACAAGATATAGGTTGAGCTAGTTCCCCTGAGGTGTTGATATTGAGAATTCTGCAACTGACCAGCACAGGTCCTGAGAAGCAACCACTTCCCACAAGGCATCTTCCAGCAACACTTCATCTTATTAAATGGACTCTCGTGTTGGCTGTTAATATTATATAGCACCGCATTATGCATTATATGTTGTCCACTCGTCATCCATTGCAGCCTGGTCATCCTGGAAGGGGCATTCCCCATTTGTAGTCCCTTCTCAAGGTTTCTTTCTTTTTTGTTGCTAATATGTTTCAATTGTGGGCTTGTGAAGCCATTTGAGACAAATTTTTGATTAACTTGATTCGACTTCACTTGAAATGTGATCACATCCACCACACCTATCCACCGAGCAGAGTTTGTCCAGAATGCCGAAATTCTGAACAAGATGCCCACCTTTCGCCGAGTGTTTCCGCATTTTCGGTGAATGCTTTATGACGCGACGCTTCGTAAAAATACACGGAATGAGTAGGACCGTCTTTACTCACCCCGATCAATGGACGTAAACCTGCTTCAATCGGTGCTCTGTTTGTATTTTTTTGCGGCTTAGTATCTTTAAGCACTCGGGCATCGTCATTGACGGGAATTGACGATTGACAGGAGTGCCCACCCCTGCCTAAATGTGAAGCAACACACCTCCCAAATTAATCAGTAATCCCACTCTAGGTGTTCATCATGACTTTAACAATGGCAATGGTTTCACCCTGGAATGGACTAATTCAATTTCCTTTTGGAAAATGTTCTTAGAAATTTGAAGAAAACAAACCACAGCACAGTACTGTATTGTAGTTTTCCTTGTATGGAGCCAAAAAGAAAATACTGTTTGTGTCTATCTAATGTAAAGTGAGATGAATCTTCTTTATAGTTGTATAACAGTACACCTTAAAGCTATTCATTGGAGTGATACTTAAGCACAGCCAGACCAGATGGTACCACTGGGTTTGCGTGCGAAACCTTAATGGGAAGTGTCATTTCACATTCTGTCAAACTGTGACTTTAAAAAACAAGTGTGGATTAACACTCAGTGTAGCTTACAACATTTATACAAAACAAAAAACAAACAAAAAATATTTGATTTAATATTGTTTGCTCAAACTTTCCCCTAACTCTTTTTTATTTGTTAATTCACGGCAAAAAAAAAAAAAATGACATTGACATGATACAGTTATGTAGGAACAAATAACCTTGTAATTATGTTGAGAAGGATCCCTTCACTTCACTCCCATAACCATGCTTGTCAATACTCTTCAGACAAACTCACCTTTGTTAATTTGCGGGATAAATTAGACACCACTCTGGAGGGATGATGGATCATGATATGCATCCTTCAAGGCAATTATTCCTTTGTAGCACATGTAATTAAGTAGGAAAATATAATGTGATGACTTAATTAGGATTAATGGAACTAATTTGAATGGAAAGATTAAGTGTGATGTTTTAATAGGCTCATATTTTACCGTGGTTTTGTCCTTTTTGTCTTGCTCTCTCTCTACGTTCATCAGAGTGTCAGTACGAATGTCCTCACGTCATTCTCTCGAGACCCGAAGGTGAAGAAGAGAGGCACATTGACAGCCCTGCTAGCAGCTTCCTTTAATTTGATATTTTCTGCATACTCTCTTAGCCCCATCTTAAAAAGTTTATCCCAACAAGCAGACACTCATAGAGAATTGAAAAGAACATAAGTCATTTACACACACAAGTGACAGATGTGGAAAATGGTCTTGGAATGCTCACCTCACCTGAATCTGTGTCATCACAAAGAAACACAGTGTGTTGTGGGTCACTGTTTACTTTCCATAGGAAATCATGTAAAGTGATTTAATTCATTCCAACCCTATCCTGTCGGCAGCATGAAACCTTTATTAGCGATTGAGATGTATCCATCCATCCATTTCTAACATCTATCCAGTTCCAACAACAAACAAAATCACAATTTTGGGGTTATTGATGTATTAACTATTTCACATTTTGAAGGTCTGTGTTGCCACAACAACAGTCAATATGGATCTTGAAACTAACAAACCCACACACTTGCATATCATTGCCTTCCCTGCTAAAAAATAATATAATAATAAGTTTGTTATTTGTTTGTTACATTGTGTGGGCCCAACATCAAAACACTATCTAAATAAACACATTCAAAGAGGAATGACATGACCCGAAACCCATCACCAGACGTCAGTCTCAAGGAGTTACATGAAATGCATTTGGGGAGGGGGCAATTATTATTACTACCCTATTTACAGTACGTACTTTGCTCCGTATGTTTGATGATCCTATAACTACTTTCTTTGCGCAGTTCTGCTGCATGCAGTCAATAGTCTTGACACCTTTATTTATCCCAACAGTGGAGAAATTTGAGTGTTACCAGCAGCAATAGACATCATCACACATCATATATAAATAATATGTATCACAAAAAATACTTATATAGCCTGTAGTTAAATAAAACAGTTTGGCTTTAGCCACAGGTGCTTCTACTCAACAGGTGGAGATGAGGCTAATACGCTGGTCAAATCTATTATAGCAGAATTGTCTGTGTATTGAGAATGTGGCAGAGTTCTTTTCTGTGCTCATCTTCTGTTTCGTTGATCAGTTTGTCCTCTCCTAACATCAGTTGTTTAGTCAGGGTCCTTCTCCACCCAGAACGGTCAGACGCAAGATCCTCCCAGTAGTCACTGTTGATCTCAGTACCCTTCATGTCCCTCTTACTGACATATTTGTAGCTCAACTGCTTGTCTCGTTTGTGAGCTTGGGTTCTGACCAGAACTAAGAGATCATACCATATTACTCCAGTTCTAAAGGCTTTACACTTGCGCCCAGTCAGCTACAGATTTCACGGTTCTGCTACTGGTATATAAACCACTGATTGATTTAGGTCCAGAATACATTGAATAAATGCTAATGGAATATCAACAAAGTAGGGCTCTGAGGTCTGCAGACTTGGGTCAAATAACGTGGCAAAGAGTTCAAAACAAACATGAAGCAGCATTTTGCTGTTATGCTGCACACAAATGGAATTTCAATGTGACGTTACCATCATCACTGGTCATATATGACACAGAAATATTAGCGATCAGTTATGTTCTTGAAGAGAACAAATTGAAATTGAGTGATTATACATAATGACTAGCCAGCAAGGCCTGTCTGACTATGCCAAAGGGCAACAATTGCAATGATTCAATTAAGAGTAAGTTATAGAGAAATAATCTTGTTTGAGTAAGACAGTTACTATGACCAATTAGCAGTTCTAGCACCCTCTACCTGACAGTTGTACTAAAGGAAGGTCAGAACTAGTTTGGTTTATCTATAGGGACTTGCCGCAGCCATTATTCTGCATCTATGTGTGTGTCTGTCCTGCAACCTGTCTGACACTCTTCTTGTTAGTTTGCAAATGCCACGTCCTAAGAATGACAGGCAGACACATGGGAGTGTGAATTAGAATTCACCTCTAATCACTCTCTAATTCACCTCCTGTCACTCCGCAGGCTCAATCTCAGCCCCGTTTCTGCAACATAAGCTTTCAGAATGCTGATGTGAAGACTCTGGGAACCACACATTCGCACACACGCACACACAAACACACACAATCATGCTCATCAAGTGATTTAAATCTACAAAAATATTCTTGAAGTCTCTTCCCTTTGCATTTCTTCTTACAGTTGCATGAGTCCGTTTTGCTATAAACAATAACTTCTCTCAAACAATTTCAACCCCCAAATCCATCCCTCCAAATTATGCATTCATTTATGCAACGACATGTCTTTTCGCTGTCCAAACAATCTCAATAAGTGATAAGTCAGCTTATGCTGCGTATATAAACACTATAAACAAACTCTGAAAGAAATACCTTTATCTATTTTTTTTTCACACCAGCATACAATATCTTCATCACTTGCACAAAGATCACAAACTGTGATACAGTCCATTTTGGTAAGAAAGCATTAAAAATTCGATCTAATCCATAACAAATGAGCAAAATAGGTTTGACCCTAAAGTGTATAATTGTACATAACTAGAGGTAGCGTGTAAACAGATTTGACTGTTGTCTTGTCAAAAATGCATTTTAGCTTAGCTTCTATGCAGTTAGGATGATTTGCGGAAAGGCTTCCCAATGGAATTCTGCATGTTTGGTGGGTGGATATTTTGTCCCCCAAAAGGTGCAGACATAGAAAGGAAGTAGTAGGATGATGTTTTGGGCTTGCATAATGGAAAGTGAGAAGGTATGCCAACTCATTTCTTGCCATGATATATCTTCGAAAACCATAAATTCCCAGTAAACATTCAAAACTCATTGCAGCTGACTCCAGTTCACTTTTCATCATCATCCCCGGCTGCGGAACACAGATTCCTTCCCAAGCTTCAAATCCAAATGTAACCCGTATTATTCTCACAGTAACCATCTGAGTCTACTGTCCCTGACCACAAGTGAAGTCTCAGCACTTCCTGCTTTCTGTCTGCTAATGTTTGGTTTACTGCTGTCACGTCATCGCAGTATAAGTTTTTTTGTCTTGCTACAAATGGTTTCCTGAGCGTTGAGATTTAGGCTTAGGGTACACACATAAAGGCAAGCAGACAGTTTTGTCAAAATGTTGCTAATTCCCGACCAGGTTATCTTTTTTCTTATAAATTAATCCTATAAGAGTGGATGTATCTCAATAGGGTGCAAAATGGGTCACGGCCAACACTCTTATATTTTGACTCATGGAAAAAAATATATTAGGTACTCTGTATCTATTTTTGCTTGTTTGTTGTTCTTTACTTTATTGTTATAGTTGTTATATATATTTTTTTCTTCATATTCAAATAAATTGACATTCAAATGAAACTTCTTCAATATTTATAATCAAAAATGGTCATCTATGTGGAGAACGCACGAGGAATTGTAATACAACGAGATCACATGAAGCTCATAACAGCTCGAAAAGTCTGATGAGGGAGGATACTTGAGAGACTCATTGGGTCTTCTGGTAGGTATCTAAATGTTGTTCTTGTTGTGTAGCAAACAGATGGGTGTAGGCAGTTTGCTGTAGTTAACTCTAAGTTATTAGTCACCCAGGACTGAGGCTCGACTCAAAATAATTTCTCACACTGAGATGCTAGAGAGTGCGGTAAACAAAAAAGCCTGTTTGTTTTTGTCTCGGCATTATCACTGAGATCACACAACATTATTACTTCAAAGTGTCCACACTGTAGTTACAATTCAAAATGGATGTTATGTTTTATGAATGTTTTGAAAGAGGCAAACAGATGAAATGCAGATTCTGCACTTTCTTTAAGGGTAATATCAAATTGCTGTGTCAAGTTCACTGCATGAGCATTAAAAATCCACCCTGATGATTTTCACTATTTCTCAGTCTAATTTACAATCACTGGATCTTCTAATTGGGAAGCATGCACAATGTAATCATGTGTACATATTACAGCACAACAAACAACACCACAATCACACTGACCTGAAAAAAAAAAGTACTACTGACTCTCCTATGTCCACACTGAACATAAGCAATGGACATGTGCTCAGTTTTCCCTTGTATTTTTTAGAGAGGGGAATTATGACGCAATCTTTTGTCTTTTTTTTTTTTACTTTGCCAAAGTTTTAAAGTTTATATTTTATTCTCCAAACAGGCACAGCTCCTGGATTTTCTCTCTCCCAAAGCTAAAGGGAGTCTTGACCGATACATAGTGGGGCTGAAAAAGTGTATGAATATATTTTAGACATGCTGGAGGCGACTGAACTGAGGCAACACAGATTTCTGAGGGGCTATAACACCTCCTAGCCCCGGTTTACCGCCCTCCCTGTCTCCAAAATGTGATACTGTTTTATATATATCCATCCATTTTCTTAACCGCTTGTCCTCACAAGGGTCGCGGGGGTTGCTGGAGCCTATCCCAGCTGGCTTCAGGCAGTAGGCGGGGTACACCCTGAAATGGTTGCCAGCCAATTGCAGGGCACACAGAGACAAACAACCATCCACACTCACAATCAAACCTAAGGACAACTTGGAGAGTTCAATTAACCTGACATGCATGTCTTTGGAATGTGGGAGGAAACCAGAGTACCCGGAGAAAACCCACGCAAGCATGGGGAGAACATGCAAACTCCACCCAGGAAGGCCGAAGCCCGGACTCAATCTCACGTCCTCTGCACTGGGAGGCGGACGTGCTAACCAGTCAGCCACCGTGCCGCCTGTTTTATATATATTTTATGTAAAATAATATATGGAATATTTCTACATTGAACCTTGAAATAAGCAAATAGGTCTCTTATTAAGGGTGACATACAGAGGCAGTGTATGGGATAATAAAACTACTGGCAGATATTTTGGTTTGAAACAGACAAAAAACACAAAGTGCAAACAGCAGGTTGTTTCCACAGGGCATACCAACTGCTGGCAGGAGGTTTGGGAACTGCTTGGATGAAGAAACACTCGAGATGAAGTGCAAAAAATGCTCCACATGTGGGTTTAGTTCCAATGAAAACGTCTCACTCTCAACTTTCTTAAGTATTTCTTCCAGCTATGCTGAAGAAAAATGTCTGACGTTCCATAATGTGCGTCTAAAGTATTGAAAAGTGAGTCGCACACTGGTGCCTGATCCCTGCTGTAACTGCAAGGCGCAAAGAGACTTTTATGAAACCTTGGAAAAGTAAAAGCCTCCATCCCGGCTTTCGTTTGTTCGTGAGAGAACATACCCTCGCTGCATTGTGACATTTACAAAAGTTAAACTGGGGAGACAGTTCTTGTGCTCATGAACTGAGACATCACTGAGCAGACGTCATGCACATGATGCACCCCAGCCATCTGCCACATTTGATCAATTTACACAGAATCACAAAACAGCCGCGGGGAACACTTGCATCTGATTGGTCACCAGAAGTATTATTGATGATTGCAGCCACGCTAAGTGTTGCCTTGTGGCCTTTAATAGTATTAATGGTGCACATTCCTAGTAACAAGTTTTGTTTTTTCTACACTTTTGATGATGCCCAAAAACAGAAACAATCAAGGGTACGGGTCCGCTTTGACTTTCTTCCCCTACTGTTTACTAAACGTGCCAAAATCAATGCAGGTGAAGACATTCTGAGCAATTATACACTGACTAGTCACAAGAAAATGAGCATTTAATGGCATGAAAAATTATTTTTTAGAAAGAGTAATAATATGAGGGGAAATATTGTGATTCCCAAAAAAGGACACTCGGCCCGGCCTCGAGACACTTAAAGGTTACTCAATGTTTACTCAAAGATGCCATACATCACAACTATTTCAATCTCCGTGAATGGTTAGAAAATAAAATAAAAAACATAACTGTCTTTTGAAGTCTTGTATGAAAAATAAATAAATAGCTATAAGCACAAAATCTGCATTTCAAGAAGCCAACCTCCTGCGATAGACCTTTTTTTTTTTTATTATTTTTTTTTTATAAAACGATTGGTTTTGGAGTGCAGAGCGCTGCCAGTGAGCTAAAAGTCTGTGCCATTGACAGTGATCAGGATCTTATTCAAACAGACAGGAAGTGAGGGATGTAAAAAGCTGACCTACTTTTTCTTAAAAAACAACAACTTTTTAGATATATAATAATAATAACACACACACAAAACCTACTTTGGTGCAATCTTTGGTCTACCAGTCGCACACATACGATACCTTCCATTTATCATGCAACCCCAAAACTTTTAAGGCATATTTTTCCAGTCAATTATGATTGAACTCCAAATTGTTTGACTTTTGGGGTGCAATTTTGGAGGCTCCTGTGTGAAAACAAATTTTGGAAGAATATAGTAATTGTAAACTTGGCTGAAGGAGTTATTTTGTATACCTTCTAAATATAATCTCCATAGAAACATTGCATGCCATAACAAGCCTGTTTGAGTCCATGTTGTGTCCTAGTGATCCGCACTGATGATACTACTGGAAACATGATATTGGCATAGTGTTGTGTGATATGAGGAGAGTCATTTTCATCCCTTGGAAGAGGACGCTGTAAAAGCTGGAAAAGAGGAATGCTAATTGGCTGTCTCCAGGGCCAGCTGGGATCTCAATTCACTTTAACAAGTACCACTAATTATAGGACACAAAGAATTGCTATCTGCTGCCTCACCGCATACTTTGCAGGTCAGAAACTCAGATGCTCTGTGTAAAATCAAAGCCAAACGCATCAGGGAGGAGAGGCTTTAATTAGCCTTCGCTCGGGATGTAGAAAATGTGCTGAGCTGTTATGTTACACCAAAAGATGGCAACTCTGTCTCTTGTAACACCTTCTTGTACTATCTCACATTGGCATATACACTCACAGGGGAAAAAATATAAATGAAATGGGATTGTCTTGACAACTTTCTGAATTTTACCTTCTGTGCTTGTTAAAGATTTAAATGTGTTGCAGGTTTGCAGCATTTTTTAATTTGCTAACACATTTCTGTTGATGCACAATTAAGTTAAATGGCAACTGGATGTTTAAACCGTATCACCCTATTTTACTCACTTTTAGAATACAAAGTGGTTTTGTAAAAACCCAAATTCATCATCAGCATCATTTGGCCTGCTCTTGAAAAGAAAAGCAAATGTTCCATCGATCAGAAGAGTAAGTGGGATTTTTTTTTTCATTCCTTCCCATTTGGTAAGAGAAAATGATTTATTTTTAATCCAGCCTGTGAGAATATTGCCTCTGGCTGACAGGACTGTGTCCAGAAATTAATCTACTGTAAAATGTGGGGAAAGAATCCGAACAGACGGCGAGAACTGCTGTTCACTGGACAGTTTCTCTTTTTTGGCTCATTCTTTGTAAAGCTAAAAGATGGTTGTGTGTGAAAGTCCCTGTAGATCAGCAGGTTTTTAATTACTCAAAACCAGCCCATCTGGCACCAACTATCAAGCTGCATTAAATGTCAATTCCATACATTTTCTGCCCAATTCACTTACTTGATTTGAACAGTGTATACTTGAGAAATATGCATATTCTTTTTCTTTGTTGTTTACTTTTGAAGTGTTTTTCAACATGTGGATATAGTACATATTTTATTTCTCATTAACTTAATAACACAGCATGTGTATAATGCAACAATGATTATGTCAATAAAGTATGCCAAATTATACTCTAGAATCCGATACACATACAAACAGAATGTTCCAGTTCTCTATAGACAGTATATTTAAGCAACTGACCTTTTTTGAACACGTGGGTGGAGCTGACTTAGATGGAAGAACTGCTGTAGCCACATTAAGCAGCCTGTCTATGTCAAGACAGCCGCATCAAGCTACATCATCTGTTTCACTCTAGTTTAGTCTTTCTGCCTCTTTGTGGTAAAAAAAAAAACGGTCAGGACAACACGGTTTGTCTTTTTGTTACATATTCATGCCACGTTTACCAGGGCTGCTGCAATCCAAAAACGCTAGCGTGGCCTGCTGGCTCAAGCAAAAAAGAAATGCTATCACGTTTAAAAAAAAAAAAATCTTTAATCATATAAGAACTTTTTTTTAATGTAAATACATTTTGTTCGATTTGTGCAGCAGCAGTGACTATTTAAAGCATCTCTATAATGGATGGATGGGCTTTTGCAAAGCACTGAAAACATGGATGCGTCAAGATGGGTAAAAAGTAATTATTGTCATGCCTTTAATGCTGCCGGTAGTTGCACCCTGGAAATAACTTTAAATAGAGTAATATAACGATAGTATGATTTTATGCATGGCTACTGGTGCAGTGTTGAAAAGAGCTGATCTTTACACAGCTGCGTCTCAATTTCCCGTCAACGGTCTATTCACTCTTTGATTAGATGTCAGCCTTGGGTGTAAGTCCGCCTTTTACCCTAAGGCCTTGTTTACACTGCCAACTCTAAATCAGATTTGTGTCATATCCAACTTGATCTTTGGGGGGAGTCTGAACAGCAGAGATCAAATAAAATTGTATTTTTTTGCGAGACGGATCCAAACCACTTGTGGTTATGAAATTGGATCTTAACAGATGCATCTTCAGTCTGGTCGGTTAAATCAGATGAAGCATAAAAACTGAGATGGAAGTGAAGACAACCTTTGGTGTGATAACGCAGCTGATAAACAATGACATGGAACCAACATCACCACTCACTACTCTGCAATGGTTGGCGAAAATGTTTTTGGTGCAGAGGCCCCCGCCGTCGGCGGACATTTTTCCGGTCACGCCAGCCGCATTGTAAGTAACGTCCGCACCGACTCGCATTGAAATCCTAATACAGAGTTTCCTATCTGTGCTGCAGTAACTTTGGTGCACTTAGTAGTCGACTTGTGACTGTTGTGATGGTACATCGTGTGATTTCTTTATTATTGTAATCCTTTCATGCTGTTTTGAGCAAAAAAGGAAAGTGGTTGGACAAATATGTGCAATATGGATTCACATGTATCATGGAACGTATGGAGTTCCACAGAGTTCAATTCTGCAGCCTTCGCTGTTTTCTTTGTATCTACTGCTCCTGGTTTCGATCTTTAAAAAAAAACTGTGGCGGTTTGTTTTAAAGTCAAATAGTTCAGCACAACTAGCTATCTAGCAAAACTAAAGGAACACTTCCTTAAGCTGCATGGAAATTGGGGACACAAGAACACAACGCTTTCTGAATTCAAGTGAAGAGAGACAGATTTTTTTTTTTAAAGGTCACTCTACCTGTTCAATTTGTTCACCCCTAAACCATATACCTATATCTTGAATGAGGGGGGGAAAACTATCATATTTTGTTATATATTAATTCAATATTTCAATATTCATTATGTTTATTTCAATATTTTCAATAAAGAAGAGTTTGGTGAATGTACATAAGAACCCGGTGGGAATCAGTACCTCCATAACAGTTGCGAACCACTAATTTAGAGGTAAATAGTGATGCTAATCACGAAGCAAACTCATCATAATGAATGCTTACTATTCTAAAAAGGTGTCTATTTTAGCACAGTGTAATCACAGAGATGGGTCTGCTCCTTCCCCCTGTGGATGGAGCAGCTCACTGAATGATAATAACCTCACCACATGGCAAGGTTACTCTTCAGGAACCCACAGGAATGAGCAGGACATGCAAAGTTTGCATAATTGCGTTTCATTTATCGAGATAGTGGGACTTTAATTCCTTCAGGTCAGTCCAGTAATTGCGTTCGGACTCTATCTGGGATCAACCCAACCTTTTACCCCAGCATCACAAGCCCCGTGGCAAGTCTAGCAGAACTTAATGGCACAGGTTTGGGCCCTTGATAGAGGCTGAAGGTCTGAGGCTGAGTGAAATTACAGTATCCGACCACCTGAGCCTGCTTTGAATGTCAGCGATTGACTGGCTCATGAAAAGTGTGCGGGCAATGTGGAGTTAAATGTCAAGTATTGCTTTTTACAATAATTGCCTTCAGCGTCCTTGGAGGAGCTGCTGCATGTCGAGGCTGATTAGAAACGGCAGCTTCTTGAATCTGACCAGCTGATGAGCAGATGGGTGTTGAACTCCAACGAGTGCTCAAACAAAACTGTTGCCAGAGAGGACCAAGCTGGAAGGTCATTTTACGATGAAACACGTGTTTTTTGAAAAACGCTGTCACCACTGCAGTTTGATTTGCATTACTACTTTAAAACTGTGACAGTATGTGCTCATGAAAGCTTCCAATTTAAGGAAATCCGAAGAGGAGAGGAAAGCGTGGTGGAATTGGGTGTTCTTGAAAGCATAGAAATATCAAAAGCAATGCAAAAAATAAATAAATAATAATGTCAACAAATTTAGTTTTATTTAATAGTATTTGTGTGTGTGTGTTTGTTGTTTTTAGGAGTGCCGGGATGACTCTTATTTGCAACTATTGTATAAATGATGCCATTTCCAGGAGAAAATGTCTCCTTAAGTAAATGTTTCCAGAAAAACCACACTGCTGTCTGTTGAGGCTTCTCCCATAGATCTGACATGAATATCAATGCAGTGTCTGGCTTGCAAGTTAAAACTGCATTAACATGCAAGCGATTCTGTCTTCACCTGGTTGTCTTTATCTCAACAGAGAAAATTGTTTATTTTTGTGAAAATAAATTAAAACACTAGGAACTTAATTAACTTGTCATCCTCTCTAAAGATTCAGGAGAAGCTCATTTTGTGGATTTTTAATCACCCCCAACCCCCCCCCCCCCCCCACACACACACACATACACACAACATAGATACCGCTCTTAAATTTAATTTTATATTTTCTAGTACAACTGACTCATCCTTTTAGTGTGAATATACAATGTATCATTCTAAATAGGGTTCTCCAAAAAAATTATAATAATAAATTAAAATGAATAAATAGGGGTTCAAAATCAAATGGGCTGCGCTCACAAAAATGATTCAGAACCAAAAACATGAAACACCAGCAGGCTAATCTTCTATATGCACTAAACTGACATATATCTTCCAAAATATTGAATACAAAAAGGCTAAAATAAGTTTTTACCTGTTACTTCTCAGTTAGCTACAGAACTACACTTAAAGGTGGGTTTTGTGTGCGTGTTATTATTGTTGGCTATATTTGAAAAGTATTTTTTGTTCAAAGACAAAAGTTTAGCTCTTTACGTGCCTTTCAAATGAGTTTAAGTCCCTAATTTTAGCTCACTAATAGTGTGCTGCAATTTCAAACCTGATAAGTGGTCGCGGCGTGGATTCAATCCTCCCTTCCTTCCACCAACATTATAATTATTATTATTATTATTATTATTTTAAAAGGTAAATCGTGGCAGGTTGGTTGCTTTAAAGTAGATCTTGGAGCAAAAAAAGATTGTGCTTAGACTATGTATTTGTCAAAGTAAGACTTCAAAAGTGAGTTTTGTTTTTTTGTTTTATTTTCTACGCATATAGATGAGTCATACATTAAAATAAAAATAATGTATGGCATCTCTGAGTAAGCTTTGAGTGTCATTTAAGTATCTCGAGAGGGGCGAATGTCCTCTTTGTGGGTTGTTCATGAAAATACTCCAATCTGCCTGACTAAAAACAATTTAGGCTTCAGGTAAAGAGTGAATTTTCTATATATATATATATATTACCAAGATAAAATAGGGACTTTAAACTTCAACTTGTCTATAAAAGTGTTATGTAAACTCAACAACCGATGACGCATTTCCTCATTCGAATTAAAAAAATCTGACTAAAACCTTAAAAACGTAAGACCTAAAGCAAGGCCAGTGACAAAGAATTGTGAGTCTGCGTCACAACAAAACACAATTGTCAACTAATGAATCCAAAAATCTGAAGGAGGACTGAATGACCCCTGGCTGCCGACAATGCTTAATGATTCTCCTCGCTCAGTACTACTGGGGAGAGCAGTGATTGAAGTACACATGCGGCTTCACCATCTGGAGAAGACAAACACCGTCTTGCAGAAGATAGACCCCAATCCCTGCTGCTGCAGACCTTGAACCACTTCCAAGTTCCCTTCTTGAGGGGATATATTTCTCGAGACTAGAGGCGGTTACTACCTGCATAACGGCATGAACTGCAACACGCTACGAGATGTCAGGTAGGAGGTCCATCATGTTTGTTGGCCATTCCCACAGGGCACGGATATAAAAAGCAGCGAGGAACACGAGGAAAGTGAGACCTTCAACTTTTACCATTTACTTTCTGGAGAAGTGCCAAAGCTGAAGAAAGTGCTCTCAATCCATCCACCGGTCACCTCTTCACTTACTACAATCCAATCTGGATCTCTCACCAGAAGCATGTTTTACTGCCATCGATATGTATTCTGTTACGTTACATGACAGATGGTTGCTTTGTTTTCTGAAGGATGACTGGATGGATATTGGGTGTTACTACTATTCCAGGCCAATCATATCGATGAGTAGGAGAGAACTGCCGAGGTCTCATGGGAATGCACACCTGCATTCTCAAGCTTGTGGTCAGGTTATAAGGCTAGTGCCTGACTAGCATTTTACTTGTAATCAATAACTTTTTAGCTTTACCTTTTTACACAAAAAATAAACAGCAACATGGAGCAGGATTCAGTTGCATGTCAACAATAGTGGTGAAATGCACTGAATACACATCGGCAGCAACATTGTTCAAAACAACAACGGCCATAAATCGGGAGCAAGGCTAACTCTAACACTTCACTTGTTGTTATTAGATACGGATCTCTTTCTCCAGTCTGTTTAGACTGAAGATCCCCCACCCTCCAGCAGCTCTGATTAACATTTATTGAATTTCTTGTTAATTACTTTTGCATTCATTGAATGAACTGGAATAGTAAAATGACCAGTTTGTGGTTGTATAAAAAATGTAGTCAATATATTGATTTTAGTCAGCCTATCAGTTAGCCTATAAATTTACATCCTTCTAATGTATCAGTGCTATCCCTAATGAGCATTTTGTATGTGTATTAACTCGTAATAAAAAATAATCTCCCCCCCAAAATCCTTCAAAGTGAACGTTTGTCCTTTAAAGCCATTCAAGATGTCAGCAAAGACGCTTTCCCACAACCTGCAAATCCTCACTGCGAGGGCCTGGACAGCTGAAAGACCACAACACAATAGCAAGACATGTTCTGCGAGCTAAGAACCGTGTGATCTCTAGCTCACAGGACAGCTTCAAGCAGCTTAACAGTAGCCCAGTCAGCAAATATGACTCGGAACTAGGAAGACTTGAAGCTACAGGTTTGACACGATGAGTGGCGGCAAGAAAAAATGGATAAACCGCATCTGGGCCACCTATGTTGAGTTGATGGAGATTTTAAACTGGACACACATTAGCTTTTGCAAACCACAATTCACTGTTTAGACTCTTCTTTTGAAACTGGTAAATGCACTCCTTCCATAGAAAACAACCATTTGCTGCGCATTATTGTTTAATTAATTAAAACAAATTGTACCCGCGCAGGCCCCGCTGTCAAAGCGAACCATTACTGTAAAACAGTGCAGTTACTGTTCAAACACTATCCTTTGGATTGCGGTATGGTCCATAACAAGCTGAAGCATTGACAAGATGACCTTGAGGGGGCTAGGTAAATAAATAGTACATCGGTAATGATGAGTAAAGCTGTGTCATTCATCTCTATCATCCATTTCAGTGATGTAATATATGACCAGGAGCACAAATATCGTTCCCCATTGACTCTCTAAAAATCTGACAGTAGCTTCCTTCACAATGCAAGATTTAGGATGAAAGTAGGGAGTCACATTCTACCACCGTAACTCCTGGACGTCATATCTGACTGGCAGCTAGGTCTCCATAGATCGACAGTATCGCTCAATGTTTTTGGATTTCCACTCCACAAGTTTATTTTTTTAAATTGTTTCACACACAAAAAAAGTGTGGACTCTGTTTCTGTTACACAAATTGAATCTGGTGCCAAAAGAAGTTAAGTCTTTCCATTGAACAGTGACATTGGTATTAAAGTAAGATTAGTAAAATTAGTCATTTTGGCATTTATCAAGAGTCAATGACATCTAAGTAATCAGCCATTCTGATCCTAACATATTCACTATTTGCTTACGTTAGACAATTGATTGAATTTAATTTTCAAAGTCCCTGTTAAATGAAAATAATTGTATAGTAATATGTCATAAATTTGACACACTGCAGATAAGAGTGTTGTTAACAAGCCGACCACATTTGAATGCATATAATAAAAAAAAAAAATTTTTTAAAGCTGAGTATACAAAATGAGGCTTCAAAATTGGGACAAATTGAGATATTCTCTCTGTTGCTGTGGGCATGTTCCTTGAAAGCGCTCAAAACAGTGCCCCGCTCAGCTTTCAGCTGCCATGCATTCACACATCTAGCATCATTTTTACGGCCACACATTGCTGTATATTTGATGAACAAAAATAGAGTATATCCGCCCCCATAAAGTTGTCGTTTGTTTTTTCCATGACGCAACGGGGAGGCACTAGCCATTAGCTAACTCACAGGCTAACTAGGCTACTGGATGCCGTGGATTGATCCAATACATCAGAGCCTCTCTTTTCTCTTTGTGTTATGTTGTGTGGGTCCACATAACCGAGACACCACAGGAAACGTTAACTGTTTATAAAACACAGCAGCACACGTTATTTAGCCTGTTGCTCACATTTAATGCCAGATATTTGAGCACATGCGTTTTGCTGGTTACAGTTTACGTTTTACCATATTACGGTAGCCTGAAAAACACAAAATATATAAAACCTGGAATTTAAATGATCACATCCATCTGTTCTGAAGTGTGGCATTCAGGAAAAAATATTTTTCTCGGTGTAGGCATAGTGCTAGCTTAACCTTGCTATGCAAGCTGACTTCTCGCGGTATTTGTGAGTTTACAAATTCCTGAGAATACATCTTGCACTGAGCCCGTTGATTTTCACCGATCCAATCACAGAGCGACATTGTGTTTGGGGGCGGGATATGCAGCTGTGACAAAACCAAGAAGAGCCGACACCGTGGGAAACAAACTAATCTAACAAGGATTAATGGACGCTGCAATTAATTCTGTTCTTGCAAAATTAGCTACTCACCGTTTACTTGTTGAATGTTGAACAGCGGCGCTTCGTGCACTTTTAACTGGTGAAGATGTTCGGGTTTTTTTTTTTTCTTCCTAAAACGAGACCGAAGGTGGCGTTTTAATCCGTTGCTGTTTGTGATTGGTCAAAATAAACGTGAACAAGATGCCACATTGTCCAATCAGCTCAAAGTATTGTACAGAATGTCCCGTCTTTCCCGAGCAAATAACTGTGGAGCAGTCCCAGAATGATATTGTGGAGAACTCTTGAGTGAATCACAATTATCAATTTGGCTATTGCCAGGTTATAGCTAACTAGCTAAGTGCATGTTGTAGTGATCGAAATGGGCCATGTAATTGTCAGCTTATCACCAATTTTACTCGCAATTCGCCGTATAGCCACTGACGGACCAATGGTTAAACAAACAAATGGTATTTCCACAAGTACCACACAAGTCTTAGCCTTTGCACATGCTTTTTTTTCCCGCAATTGTCGTCAAAAATGTATAATATATTTTAGAAACAAATCTCTAAAATCACCTTACTGAGTCATCAAAAGCAAAAGGATATCGGTTAAGGTGTTTAGACAGACACCTCAGGATGAAATTAACTCCGCAGAGCTTTTTCCAAAGCACTTACTCATTCCTCTGTCGGTGAAGAATGACATTAAAAATATGCATGCTGTCTCTACTTAGGGACACCAAAATGGCCATCAAGTGCGTACAGCTGGGTTGACTGTTAAATAGTTGATTAATTAAGTGTGTGGAATAATCACTATGGCAGGACAGCGGATAGATGCTGATCCTCGGTGTCCCTTATTATGTGCTGTTTACGCTGTGGAAGGGGCCATTTGTCACTATCACCACGGAAGCTGGAGGACTTCCCAAAATACTTAGTGGGTGCTTGCGTATGGTAGTTTGTGAAAGACATACAAATGCGAGCGAACGGAAGGGACTCTGGAAAATTGTCATCTGTATAGGAAAAAAAAACAATGCGGCTTGATGAGCTAGTTGTAATTTAAAGAGATGCAAGGGAATAACAATAACGTACAGTGTGCTGTTTAACTTGTGGTGCACTTATATTTTCATATACAAAGCACTTTTCTCCTCCTGAATTCTTCATCAACTCTCTGCTGTCGCCATATTTCATTTGTATTGCTGCAGCCCGAAGCCCTGCCTCAGCTTTTGTTGGCACTCTGCCCTCGACAAACTTGGCATGGTCCTGTCCAATTAGGCGCTTTGCTAAGATAGATACTGTGTTGGCTTTTTTTTCTTCTTTTTTGCTGCTGACAGACACCATCACCCAGAAATAAACATAGAAAACAGCTGAACCCTTCTCTCTGCCTCAGGTAAATTAAGAACTTGCTGAAGAGTTTTAAGCAAGATGGTCATCAACGAGAGTGTGGAGTTATATGATGGCCTTTTCAAAAGTCAGGTTTCTGCAGCTCAAACTCAAAGGACTGGTTTCGCCGAAACAGTAAGCTTGGGCATTTTGGTGTGTCTCACTAAAGGGCGCCAAAATATCTCTATTCCATAGTAAGTTGGTATGTTAATAGGGAGCAAAATTTGATGTAGCCTCACAAATTGAACAGTACCATGGAAAACTAACTATTTGATTGAACAGTACCATGGAAAACTAATTATTTGATGGAAACGTCACTTTATTTACCTCTGTAACTGACATTATGATTTCTTTTTTTTCTTTATTTTGCGTGTGTGCGTGCGTGCGAGTGTGTGTGTATTCATTAGTTCACCTAAAACCTATAAAAAAATCCCATACCGTTCACCTAAACCGAACACTTCCAGCCAGAGTCGTGAGGCCGTCAGGAGACCCGAGGAAGGACCAAAGAAAAGAAAGGAAAGTGAAATCCAGCACCGACCAGACACCACCCACCAGGCCACCAACCATTATGATTTCTTAGGTTGAAGAGACGTCACCTTTTAACTGGGACTGCCTCGGGTTTTGAGCCTTGTGTGTCAAGTCCCGGTCAATTTCGCAAGCCTCATTGTTTTTGTCCCACTTTTGCGCAGTTCTCGCCCTGGTGTCTCGTTTGTTGTTAATTTTTTTTAGTCCAGTGAGCAAGCCAATTGTTTGGGCCATGTGTACATCAATCACACAGCGATTCATACGATAAACTAATTAAAAAGGAATTTAACTGTTAAATTACTTCCTATTTATTTTCACATTCATGTTTGCATTCTCTTTCTCATCGTTAGTAGGCATGTTTTTGGCATGCCAGAACTAGAATTACTTCCTGTTTATGTGTCTAAGAATCATGAATTCTCATGAATATTTGCCTAATGCTGTGGTCGCAGTCAGACCCAACGCAAGCGGAGCTTTTGTGGCGGCATAATTCCCGTGTTAAAATGTTGGACCGGTTTGAGGCACAGATAAGGTCAGATAATAATGGTGAGTGCAATGGACTTGTTAAGCGCTGTTGAACTCTCAAACAAGATAGCATTTAGCATTAGCTAAAGTTATAACATAACCAGTGACCACCCGTCACCAGACTGATTACGGTTTAAAATTGTTATAAATATGTATAGTATAAATTAGGTAGAGTGGTCGTCTCACTCTCTTAGTTGGCTCCACAAGTCATATCTGTGAATGATATTCAACAGTGACTACTAATACAGTTGCACATTTTAGATTACCCATTGAAATGTTGTGGTGTTTCACGTCCATTTTGTCCATAGTGACCTGAAACTGGTTTGCAGTGACTGCCGGGAATATAGTGTAAAGGTTACTTCAAAATAAAATGATTGACATTTCTTTCATGCCGGCTTCTTTTTGTACTGTGTGTGCAAACGTTTTCCAATCCACCCTGATTCTGCTTTTTATTCATAGAAAACCTTGATAGAGTGTGAAAAACATGTCAGACCTTGATCTCAATGTGTGAAACGTCAGAACATGCAGGTTAGGAGGCATTTGCGGGAACGTGCGGGTCGATCCGTAGTGAGCGTTTGGGCCTCCGGGACTTAGCAGCAAACTGATATTCACTGTATGTGTCATTAATGTTCCTCTTAGGTTGTTTTTATTTGTAGTTTGGGTACTTATGTCCAGATTATAAACCACAACTTTTGTCCCATCTTTAACCTACTAAAACTTGAGGTTTGAATTATTTAATGATCTGAATGTTTTTATATCAATTTAAAGCATTTTTTTGCTATACACACTGTAGCCTAATTCTGTCATGCTCATTGACGTTACTTTCACACAACATCACTGCCAATAACAGTAGCCTAACATAAGTTAGCTATCTTATTCCTAACAAGCACTAGGAAAGTCCAGAATAGACACGGCAGTTACAAATAAATTTATAGAAAATTAGAAGTGCTGCTTGTCCTAGTTTGGTTTTGCTGACTCTGCTTTTTCTTGACATTGTCAATCAGTTTTATGTGGCAGCACATATGTGTAATTTGTGTGCAAATTCAGATTTTTTTTTACATGCAAATAAACATGCAAAATGTCATTATATTAAAAAATAAATGACTATTAATCTAAAGTATTGAAATTACTGTCATTGTAAAAGATTGGTGCGTGCTGATTGATAGATATATATATATAGTGAAGTTGTGTAAAAAAATAAAATAAAAAAAATTTAAAAAATAAAAATAAACAACTTAAAACACAAAACTGTTACAGTAATTGTGAATAGAAATGAATACATTCTGTAAGTCATTATCAAAGCATATTTGGTGCTCACTTTCTAGTTCCACAAGCATTTTCACTGTCCTCTGCCTGCTTCAACGCATGCATTTTTCTAATTCACTCATTCCTAAGAGCCATAATAAAATTCAACACATCACACAGTATGTGGTTAATAAAGAGATACAGCTGCCTGTGACAAAAGACAGAAAAATAAAATGTGTAATATGAAACTTACTTTTATTATTGTGCATCCCAACCCCTCATGAGAAAATTCAACTGGGGCAATGTTAACAAAATGAACAGCAAAAAGAGAATTACACTGCATTGATTCCTTGCATAATAAACTAAACTTGGCCCCATGCGTTCAAAGCACCTTTAACCCATGTAATGTGTCTCCATTCACACGTCCTTGAGTTTTCAGGGACTGTTTGCTTACCCGTGGTTTCTGTCAAAGCTCATAAAAACTGCTTTTCCTCTTGACAGCTGTAATAGTATAATTTGCATGCCTCCAGCATACGTTTTGTGAATGTGTATGTGATCCCTGAGGAAGAACTGATGGATCGAGGGAGATTACTGGGTGCCTAGGCCATCTTGCTTTGCTTGCTGCTTCCGCAAACACGGACACAACATAACTGGCAGGGAAATGATGGCGGGATTAATGATTTCCAGTGAGTTCAGTGATGTTAATTTGGCAAGTAAAATTGGCCAAATTACACAGTAATTAATCAGCTGCAAACGGTCCGATTCATTAGACACTAAGAGGTTCATCCGCTCCCTGTTTTCAAGAAGAAGAAAAAAGCCTGAACACTAAAAAGGTTTATTTATATATATATATATATATATATATATATATATATATATACTGGGGCACAGTCATTCTTGACCTTCATAGTGAGATGTTCTTATTGTACTCCAATTCCTTGCCAAACAATCAACACCTCACTTTTGTATTTAAAAAAAAGAAAGAAAAAGCAAACCTAATGAAACCAAATAATGTTAGATAGCTTTAGCTTACCTTATTTACCTAGTTATTAAATCAAAATGTTCTCACAAAGAGGACTCACTGGCTCTTCCCACTATCTTCTTACTATCCTCTTTTTAATGTTTTTTTTTTTTTAGTTGAAGCGATGTACATAAGAAGAATATATCAATATATGTTAATGCTGAAGGGCATATGTAAAGGATCCACTCAAATTCATGGATTTTTAAACAGACAAAAAATAACTACATTCTGTGAGTATGCAGTTTTTTATTTACAAATATTAACCATCAGCCACCAGTTGTACCCTATATAATAGGTCTTAATGCTTTAAGCATTAAGAGAATTTCCTGATGAAAGGAAAATAAAGGTAGAGGTCACTTCTGCCTAACATCCAGGCATTGATCACCCTCACCCTTCAACCCAGATTCATCAGCCAAGGGAAAATACTGGAGGACAATCTTCTGATTGGTGTTCCATGCAGCATGCTTTAAAAAAGAAAAAGAAAAAAGAAGCCCATTGTCAAGAGCAATTTAAACATGAGATACCAAAGATGTGGCATTTACAGCAGGTGGTCATAGATTGAAGTGTGCGCGCGGGCGGGAAGGCTAAACCCACCAGTGATAGCCTTGGAGGAGGGAACGTACACGAAATTGAAGCCATCAAGCACAACGATGCCGTGCTTGGTATGCTGTTATCTGGGAGTGCCTGCAAATAGAGAAGATCTTGGAAAGAGTTTCATCACAAGCGACCCATGAAAATCATGCAACGTCTGAAGATCCGTGATGCGAGAAGACATGTGAAGAAAGATGCAGGGTTGCTGTTATGTCGGCGGTGGAGGTGGGCACAAAGATCAAAAGATCTTACAACGGATGGTATTAGACTGTACAAGGAATCCAGTTACCGTATACTTTATAGAACTGCTGAGGTGCAGTGATTATTATTATTCATAATATTGGTTCAGCACAAACAACCTAGACTTTTTTCGCCAAGTAAAAGACTAACCATTTTAAAAAAGGATACTAGATATTGTCACACATTTATCGCTATTTTTCCTCATCACCTGTTGACAAGTCCGCCACGTGGGTGTACAAAATCTGGCATATTATGTATTGTTAGCACAAGTGTAGCAGCACATTTGAGTGGATTAAAGGTCAAAATAACAAACTGTTCTGTTTGCATCACTATCACCTCTATATTTCGATTGGCTGCCCTTCTTGGAAATCTCAAAGATCAATAAAGAAATGCAGGCTCTGCATCTGGATGCAAATATATTGCAACTATATCAACAGGTTTTTGGTTAAAGAACAAACGTGAATATCTGCCACGTACACTTGTGTGTGTGTGTATTTGTATGGCGTAACATTGAAAAGTGTGGTCTATAAGCCGCACTGTTCCTTGAGAAAAAAATCTAACAGCAACAATATTACTAGACTTTAAACAGATCTGATCGGCTGGATCGGGATTGGACAATTTTTTAAGCTTTATGCAAAATCAGTGATCGGCTATAATGTCTTAATTTGCCTGATCGATCAATGATGTTATTGGTCGTCTCCACGAAATAAGATATTATATGTTATGTTTAATGTTTACCAGCATTTTTTGAAAAATGTATTATTATTTTTTTCATGCATTTCACTTGACGTCAATTATACGTAGATTTTTGCCAATCCCTTTCCCAGATTGGCTGCGGTCAAATGTAGAGAAAATAAAAAATATAAGTTTAAATATAAATACAAGTTTTTTTATAAGAAATGTCGCTCCATATTCTGATCGAATCAGTGATTGATTATTGTTTTTCTCGTCGTTGACCGCTGATTAGCCCAAAAATCCGGATTGGGTAAAGCCTAGGTATTACCATTTTGCAAATGCTTATGTACATTCTAAAGTTTAGTCTTGGCACTTGTCTTTTCTATGAAGTCTCTTTCTATTTCCATCCATTCACTTTAAATCCCATATGTCCTCGTTAAGGTTGTGGGTGGAGTGGAAGCCTATCCAAGCTGATTTAGGATGAAAGTTGGGGTAAATTGTCAACTAGTCCCCAGCTAATAGCAGAGCACAAACAGACAACAAAGCATTGAAATTAACTCCTGAAGACGATAGTGGATTCAATAAACCTCCTTTTTTTGGATTGTGGGAGGAAACGGGAGCACCCCCAATACACAAGCAAGAGTTGAAGATGCAAACTCCACACCCTCAAACCCTCAACGTCAAATCTGTTGGGCAAATATGCTAACTACATCATGCCACCTGTCAGAGATCACATGACGCTGCAATTGACTGGACACAGACTATTTGGAACTGAGGGGAGAAGAAATGTGTTATTTGTATGTCTAATATAGCATAAACAAACAAACACTACAAACTTATGGCATTGTGACAAGAATAATTATGTTTCAATGGCTGGCACAATAAGCTACAACAAAGTCAGCACAGAAGCATTTGGTAGGATTGGACTGATAACAGAGCGGTAAGAGAGGCCAAAGATAGCCTGAAAATATGAAGCAAAAGAATAGGAACAAAGCAGGGAGAAGAAATGGAGAGTGTCACAGCTCCACCCAGTGGATAATGAGTTTCTTTTTGTGCTTAATTGCAAGAGCTGCGTGTGGCTTTGAGTAAGACGTTTTAACAAGACTGTGCACTGACAGAAACAAGGTCTTTATGGGCACCTTATGGCTATTGCTGCTATATCAGTTTGACAATTGACAGCTAGAGCCCCATTCCCTCCTTAACAAAGACATCAGCTAAATATCAGCTAGGATAGAAGTTTACATTATGTCAAAAAAATAAGAGAGAATTAGCATTGGGGTGACATTCAAAGGATGAGGAGCATAATAGGTTGACATAATCTCTAAATTATTTCTCTCTCAATTGTTGCTCTTCAAGTAGGATATTGTCACATGAAATGGTATGTAACGTTGTTTTAAAGGTGACTTTTAAACTATAGATCGAACTAAAGAAATCCTTGACTAAAGTCTAAAAACCTTATTACTGACTGTCTTCAAACGGGGTAATTGACAGTTGTTGTTTTTTTTAATAAAAAATAAAAAAATAAGTTGGATCTCAGGATGTACTTCCCACTCAAATTCAAGCAACAAGTAAATATTTTATCTAACTTTTTCTGAAAATCTGTCCGTGAGCTAGCTTTTCTGACCACTATGTCAAAGTCAATAGTCAGCGATTCAGTATTCACATTTTAAAACTTGGCGCTCAATAGTCCCCTAGCCCCGATGCTAGTCGTCATGGTAAGAAAATTACGGTTGCCACCGGCCCAGGAGTACAGTGGGTGGGGTAATAGTTGCTCACTTGCATGGGCTGCCCCTCAAAATGGGCACATTTCATCAAGACAAAAATAGAGCGTGAAATGTTGTGTAATTATTGTATCTTGGGGCATTTTTGATGAAAGCATGTCACATACTGTACATGTTAAGATGCCAGAAATTTGTTTAAATTGGGGGTGTGGGGGGGTGCATAATGTAGCTATTGTATTTCCCCTTATACCTTATTTTTTAGTGCCTCAAATAGAGATAATAGAAAAAGAAAATGCAGCGACAAGCCAAGATAATAGAGCACTGTACACAGACTAGCTGAAAGATGCTTTCGTATAAAACAGAATCATCACAAAGGCAGACGTGCAGAAGATTGTGATCAGAAGAACAACCAGGAAAATTTGGAAAAGGGGCTGATTATCTTCCATTATTTCAGTACAGTACAATGACATGATTCAGAAGATAGAGCTTTGTCCATTGAATGGATGCCCTCATAAAAATTAACACTATTTTTCAAAACAAGCCATTGCCACAGCAATAAGACACCATTCAATCTGTATCAGCAATAATGTCCTTTGTTTATATAACTGATCCACAGTCGACATTGTTTGAGTTTTCTCCGGGTACTCTGGATTCCTACCACAAATACTGTATGTATGTGCAGAGTGTAGTCCACCTTGGATAGGCTCCGTTACGCTATGAACCTCAACAGGATAAGCAGCAGAGAAACGGACAGATGGTGGTCAAACATGTGTAAAAATAACTTGGACATTATGGAGTCAAACTTCATTACCTCGGACCATTCGAGGTAGACATGGTGGTAATCAAACAGAGGGAGGATCGCTGCATGTCCCTGGGAGGAGAGTCTTTTCTCAATTAGCATGGGGGGGGGGGGGCACCTGATTTGATGGACATCGCGTGGACCAGAGCTTTGAGTTAGCGTGGAAAAGCCTCGCAATGCACTGGGTCATTGCGAGGTCATATGCCAGACACGGGAGGCTTTAAAGCATGTTTTTTACGGCTCTAACGGGACTATGTTTAGGTGTTGGAAAGATGCTACGTGAAGTAGCATCCATTTGTCAGCTGATAGTAGTTATATTTGATTGACACTTGAGCGCATTCAGTGGATAAACCCGCAGTATTCGAGAGTGGAGAGGATGGCTTGTTTTACATGATTTTGAAGACTCATTTTATGTGTATATAGTTAAACAAATTGACAAGATTATCAAGGACATTCTTCTCTACGGTGTGTCAAATTTATAAGATTTATTTTCATTTCACAGGGTATTTAAGGGACATCTGAATTAGGCTCCATTGTTTTAATTTTAAATTAAGAAAAAAACATGCATATCAATGCCAAGATCATGGTTGACGGATATTTTAGCACTGTGATGGTTGAGGCTAGGTATAGCTGTACTTTTTATACAACACATGAACCATATTTTCATGGTTGTGGGTATTAGGCGGTATATTAGAAGTGAGCCGTTATGGCAATATCAGTCCAATACGGACTGCGTAGACCTGAAAACAGGATCTGGTAATATTACACAGAAAATCCACTTGAAAGGGCGATATGTTTCATACATATGCATGAATGGGTTATTCTCTTTTTTCATACCACTGGGATCCCTCCTCTTTCTTTCTTTGACAGATATTACAACGGGTGACAGATTGCTGCCTGAAAAGTGAAACCAAGGACTCACACACACTCTGTGATTATGGACTGCAAGGGACAAGCTGCTAAAGATATTGCAGTGACCAAAGTGAATCTGGCATATTTGACATTGCTGTGATAAGATGTATGCCAGCCAGACAGGAGCTGCAAATCCAATCTTTCTTTTCCTACGTTTTGCAAACGAGCAAGATATTTTGGTTGGCACAAATCTCTTTGGTGTGCTAGGACAAATATTCAATTTTAGATCTAGTGGGTCTAATTGAAGGACTGCTGTGAGTTTGTTAGCAAGCAGCTCATGATTATGGCAACAATATCAAGTTTGTCCATGTAAAATTACATCACACATGAATGGCACTGTTGAAAGGATAGAGTGTATCTAAACCATTCAATCGGTATATTGAGTGGCGACACTCGCCCTCAACATTTTATTTTTTAATTTTTTTATGAACAAGCTATTTCAATTTGTAAGAAGATCATTTAACTGTCATCTTGAACTGCATCATCATGGACTATTTGGTGATTAGCAGCCTGGCAAGAGTGAGTGACAAATGCATCAAATTGAAATTAAAAAACAACTGTTATAACAACCTAATCAATTGTATCCCTCAGTCATAAGAAGTCGGACTAAAAGTAGGGGAACATTTACAGGCCAGAGCTAGACACAAACGAGCACATTTTTAAAATGTCCTGAATTAGATACTCTCAATTCCCATAGCACCCACCAGTGATCATTAGTCCAGCCAAGCATCTGACAGCTCATCCCCAAACGCCGCAAATTCTCTGCTACATCATTGCTGCTGTTTGCTGTCTGTATGTTTGCTTACTCAAGCACAGACCAAACATTCTGAGAAGCAGTTGAAACAGAACCCACGGGGTGCTGAAAAATAAATATGGCCTCAGGTATTCAAAAATCATCAGTAATGCTTGAGACTGTAAGGTTGAGGATGGGGAGGGACGGCGGAGGACATTGGCCGAGGTAAAATAGAATCTAGGAGACAAGAGGACAGACAAATGTGAGGTGTTTTCAGTGTCTTTAGAGAGTGATTAATGGTGAGAGAAAAGAATTTCGACATTGCAGCCGATCCATGGGGATGTGCACGTTGAAATGCCCTCTGAAAAGTTAGACCTCATGTCAGCAGAAAATCAGGTCATTAGAAAATCATTCAGCTCAAGTTAGACGTCTTTTTATTCAATTGCTCAAATCATTAGCCTTTAAAAAAAAAAAAAAAGCCCAAATAAACAATAAAGAAAAGCATTCAAAATATAAAACATTAATTAGCCTGCATTGTATAAATGTTTAATATCACTGATTTCACTTTCGATAATGAGTAAAACTGAAGCTGGTATTGACAATATTGAGATTGATTTACTGTTTGGAAGATATTAACTCTTGTCCTAGATATTCACTGTATAATTTTGCAGATCCTTACCTATTGCCTTTGTGAATCATGCACGCCTCCCACAACAAGAGCGCACAATCTGTTTCGGGCCGGGGTCACCAACATGCTGGGTTCCTACTTGGAGAAGTCTTCCTTTAAAAAAAAATTATACACTTGCAGATTTGTGTCTACCTTGTTATAGCATTGTTAATGATCATATTGTTGCTTTAGTCTACTAGGTTGTTACGCTCAACTCTCAACTGGTAGTCATGGGATTGGTCCCCGCAACTGCTACACATGATAATTATTTTTTCTAAAACTAAAAATCAACAAATTATTTAAGAAGTCTTGAGAATCAGCCTCTCTTTTTGCGTGCTGTTGGTGTGGTGAGTGCACATGATTTGCTAAGATTTTGGCGCAACTTTCAACAGTTGTAAAAGGTTCTGCAAAACTGAACAGTTGATGTTAGAGACGAGAGTTAATAGTTGAACGGGCCATGTAAAGTTTTTCTTCAACAATGTGTCTCTTGCAAAAAAAGATTTACAATCCATAAACTGGGTCCCCTTGGGGCCAATGATAGATTTATCAGTTGGCAACATATTGAAGCTGATGTACGACTTCTGTCATAATACAGCAACAATGACAGAAACGGAATGTCACACAAGTATAAAGCCTAAAATGTGGTTTGTGTGGCCTCAGCATATGACACGGACCTTAGGATATCAATCTTGTTTACAACAGACGCCAACCGCGTCACCTATGAATTTTATTGGCTAGTACATGCTAGCAACAACAATGTATTTTCTGCCCGCTCATTTTTGCTACATTCGTAGTGTCGCCTTTAACTTTATGTTTTATGATTGCACAGATCTCTGACAGTATCGTTACACAAGCAATTCGAAAAAGGTGACAACTTCAGTATTATTCAACATTTTCCAGGCTGCTTTGGTCTGGAAATAACCCAATACACATAACAATTAGATTTAATTGCATTAAAATAAACAGATAAATAAACAAATAAATAAATAAATTGTGATAATTTTTTATTCCACAGAGTGACACAAAAAAAAAACGGTCATCACCTCAACTTGACTAACTTTAGAAATAATTAATCAATTCATTTTTTTTCCAGATTTACCAAGAATAATTAATGTTCTAAGAGTCTACCAAATTTGACCTTTGAGATGCCATGGACACTGAGGAAAAGACATTTATAGTTGAGGCATATTTTCGGCTCTCCCTTCCGGAAGGGACTCAGTGTTGAGCCGTTGCTCCTCCGCATTGAGAGGAACCAGTTGAGGTGGCTCGAGCATTTGGTTCGGTTGCCTCCTAGACGCCTCCCTGGAGAGGCATGTGCCACTGGCGGGAGACCCCAGGTACGACCCAGGGCACGCTGGAGAGACTATGTCTTTCGGCTGGCCTGGGAACGCCTTGGGATGCCGCCGGAGGAGCTGGTTGAAGTGGCTGGGGAGAGGGAAGTCTAGGTTTCCCTACTAACGCTGTACAGTCCCATGGGTTCTGAACTTGTTGACTCATCTGTAGATCATTGAGTGGACGGGAAATTCACGACATCCGAACCGTTCTTTAAATTGCAATTGAGCTACGTGGATAGACTTCTGCCGAAAATATGCCTCAACTATAAATGTCTTTTCCTCAGTGTCCATGGCATCTTGAAGGTCAAATTTGGTAGACTCTTAGAACATTAAATCTTCTTGGTAAATCTGAAAAATAAAAATAATTGATTAATTATTTCTAAAGTTATTGAAGTTTAGGTGATAACCTTTTTTTTTGTGTGTCACCCTGTAATTCAAATAAATGAATTTTATATAATTAATGGAAACTCAAGTAGAAAAGTTAATGTACTGTAGAGTCATTGAGAATGAATCATTCATTCGAGGAATTTGTTGCATGTTCATACTTGATGCCATTTAAAACTTTTAATTTGTAACAAGAAATTTTACATACAGGAAGCACACAATATTTATCGTGTATAGTCCTTGTAATAAGTGGGCCATAAAAATATTTCATTTTGACGCTTGGCAGGTTGTATAAGCAAAAGATGGATAAATGCCGCACTCTGCTAAAATTAATACATATTTGATTATGTGCCATAGTTGAGTACCACAAGATGTGTGCCTGCCTGCTTTGTTGTTGGATCCTGATTGCTCTTGACAGGTAAAATAAAAAAGATTTGTTTCAAACACATGGATCACTGTGTCTTAAATCCTACATGTAAGAGGTTAAATTCGTAATTGGCATTCTAGTGAGAAGAGTGCAAGCGTACATATAAGATATAGTTTATTAAGGGGAGGGGGGCAATAAGGGCAGTTCAGGGAGTGACAGAGCAATCTGAACGGGGCCTTGGTTAAAGAAGATTTGTGATCGCTCGTGGGCAAGTGTTCTGCAAAGGTGCTTGCCAATAGCGCAAGATGGCAACACCGCCAAAATCGTATTCATAGAGGTATGGAAGAATTAGCTGCAGTGTTGGAATGGAAAATTAGAATGGCTCTACATCAAAGATATATGTAAATGGAATGTGGGTGCTAATTTGTGGTTTACATGATAAGGATATGAAATTTACTCAACAGATAACCTCGAGAGCTAGTTGCATTTACCACAAGACAGGAATGTAATGTAATCTTACAAATCCATCTTGCCACACCTCAAAATGATAAAACAGTTGCCAGTGGTTCTCTTTTTTTTTTTCTTTCTTTCTTTTTCTCTCTTTTTTTCCCAGTGGTTCTCAAATGAATTGGGGGTACTATATATATATATATATATATATATATATATATATGTATATATATACAAAAGCAGATCTGTTTTCATTTAAGATTAAGTTAATGTTTTGAGAATGGATCCATATTATGATCCCAATATTATGACACTTTATATTTATTTTGGTTTATTTTATTTAGAATTTTTTTTAATTTTTTTAACTTTTTATCTTTTAATTTCCAAAGAGTTCTACAAGTACGACTACAAAGAGAGTTACGAAGTCTAATAAATTAGACACTGATGGCACATTACTTATGTTTCATGTCTTTTTTTTTCCCATCCAAAAAGCTTTGCACTGGTTAGGAGGTATTTGACTGGAAGATGAAAAAAAATATATATATATATATATATATATATAGCACATAGTGTACATCAATGAAAAAAGGTTGACCACTGGTCTAACCAATTAACAGCCTTCGTGAAGATTAATGCAAAAGCTACACCTTCTGCCTTTGGTCTCTAAAATGTGCAACTATATGTCCATAAAATCGTATCTTTATTCTCTGAATATTTGGATATTTTCCTCGTAACCACGATGTTCCAAAGTGGCTCTAAGGTAGAATATCAGGATCACAGCCATTGAAGACATTAGAAAGAGGCGATGTGGAGGGAAAGAGAAAAAGAGGAGGCGGTAGGGAGGCTATCTGCAGGGCTGGTGTGCAGATGAAAATTGATTTATTGTGGCTCTGATGAGGAGCGGCAAGCCAGGAGACAGTGGGTGCTCTCCAGGCCCTTATTGCCGCAACATAAATGAAAAGGAATCCCCCACTCCACTCCCGTTGTAATTGATACTGAAACCTCCGCAAAGACCTTCAGTGTAGAAATGTATAAGTGTTGCTTCCTATCCCCACATACAGTAGCTTTTTTCAGCATTGACGTACTTCCCGTTAATATTAAAAAAGATTCTGATGAACCTTTTAAGATTTGCTGCAAACCAACACAGGTTCACAATAAGGGCCTATCATTTGGTGAAGGAAGGAAGAAAGCAGTACATGACCTTTTCAGAGAGTGTTTAGCAGCCCCACTGTGTGGCATTTAATCATACACATGACGGAAAGCACTCACCATTTAAGCCTGACTGGAAGTGTTGTGGCCCATTTGATTGAGACACAATTTAATTTTTTTTTTCTTTTCCCGAAAAAAAAAAAAGAGACACAATTTCAATGAAGCTAAACCAGTTTTTATGGGTGTCAGGTGAATGTTGGTGCTCCATACATGGCATAAAACCAAATAACTTCTTCATCGTCGCTTACTGTTCACACTGTACCAAGCTTAGGCGCTATAGTACATGAATCCACTTTTACAAATACACTTTTATGTGGGCCTTAAGCTTTGACAACAGAGGAATTTACACAGGGTGCCAAAAAGGACTGTGGGGCATGTTGTGGTGGCTTAAAGGCAGAAAGTGTTGAAACGCAAGCTGATGTTGCACAGCATTCTGCAGTTGTCACTTTTAAAAGCCACCATTGACGGCAAAGACTTCTGCAAAGCCTCGGAAACCTACAGCAGTACACAGGGACAAGAATGTTCAATGAAATGAAGTGTTAGCTCATAAAGAGCTTACAAAAACAGATTCAAGATAAAATAAAAAAAAAAGGAGGGATTTGACAATTTAGGAGTGGGTGTACATTATATAAGGGTAGGTTTAACATCCTATTAAACCTTACAGACAAAAGATGAGCATTTAACACAGCTTGGACTCATTTTGCTGAAATGGGAAAAGCCAGCCTTTCTGAAGGTCAGGCAAGTAATTAACCTTAAATGCAGCTGGCTTTTGTCTGTTAGTCTGTGGTCAGTAAATAAAAAGCCCTGGGTAAAGAGCTTTATTGAAATACTCTGACAGTTTGGCCTGCCGCATAGCAAGGCATTAATATGTGCTCCGGCAAGAGCCTGTCAGGATTTATTAGTTGCTGTCAGTGGTACTCCGCTGTAGGTGTCAGCTCTTGCAGAGCAGGAAAGAAATACAAGAAGGGAGGACAGACTGACACTCAGTGGTCAACAAAAGGTCTTTAATAGAGAATGTGCTCAAGACAACCCACAATGAGAGTCACCATGTTGTGCGGAAGACTCAAAGTTTTGCACTCACATTTTTTTCATCTCTGTTGAAAAGGTGACACAATTGCCCTTGAAATTTGATTATTATACTGCTGACAAAATGAAAGCACATTTATACAACTGATGCTAAAAAAAATCCTTGAGATGTCAGGCTATGCTTAAATATTTTTTCCTTCAATGAAATCTTGATTCCATGAAGAAATGAATTACTTTGTTTTAACAAAATCATGAAAGCAAAACAGAAAGTTGGAAAAGCAGAACAAAACGATAGAAAGGCCTGAAGCTTAGCTCTTAATATTCAAATGTGCATACCAACCGTAACAAAACACTAGCCTGCAGATTATATCATGAGATATGAGCATGTGAAAATGTTAAAGCAGCCTAGTGTTGTCCTGTATTTGCAAAAGTTATATTGTAGACAAATTTGTGAGGGTTACTTTTAAAATGTATTCCGATACAGTTACTATAATTACCTATTAAAAATTTATTTAGTGGCATTTAGTGTTTAATGATTACTTCTAATTACTTTTGGATTACTCAAATATCACATGCTAAGGTGGTGTATCCTGTAGACAGAATTTATTTATTTATTTTAAGTATTCTGGTACAGTTACTAGTTACTTGTTAAAAATGTGCAGTACCATAATATTTTGAATTACTCCAATATCGGCATATGCTGAGGTACTGTATACTAGGGGGTTACTTTTAAAAAGTGTTCTGATACAGTGACTTGTTACCTGTTTTAAAAAAAAAAAAAGGCATTTAGTAACATACTCCAAGTTCCATATTATTAAGGTAATGTAATTAATGATTACTTTTAATTACTTTGGATTACTCCTATAACACATATGCTAATGAAGACAAAATAAATTAAATATTGCTACAATATACATTCATATTTGCAGGTGATAGAGACCCGATGTATGACAAAAATGCCATTTTGGACAAAATATGTGCAAAATGTATTCTCTTGATATATGTAATTTTTCATTGTACATTTCTCAATGCATGTATAAAAGTTTCACTACCCTAATTTAAAAAGAATGGGTCTTAAGCAAACAACAAAAGTAACCACATACTTTGATTTTTTTTAATTGTATTTTATTTTTTTCCAGTGCAAAGGGCTTTTGTGCAAAAGCTGCTGAATAGCAAACCAAAAATACCAAGTGCAATAACTCATTGTGTGCTTTTTTCACAATAATCAACTCACTCAAAATTTCATTATTATTGAGGTACTATGTTTGTCCTGCATGTCATTACAAAAAGGCAACAACAAAAAAATTGTATAGGGCAAATTAAGACCCGGTGCAAGCACAACTGCAGGTAAGCCATGTCTGCCATCTAAAGGTGAATGGTGATATTACAACTTTAAATTATAATGTGGAAGGTCATTATTTGTGAAAATAGCAAAAAGCCAAATATAATTGATACCCATTAAAATGCATTGGAGAAAATAATAATTTTGGAAGCCACCAACCCCTATAAATAAAAAATAAATAAATAAATACATAATTCTTAAAATAAAATATAAATATAAACTGTGTGTGTATATATATATATAGAGATATTCAAGAGTCCTTTCACGTGATGTGCCCCTATTGTTGTTGTTTTTCGAGTCAACAGAATGTATCACATGTTCACGCTCTTTGAGACAATTACATTTCAGTGAGAGGAGAGACAAAGTGGCCATAAGCTTCATGCGCTTAATTAGGTGAGAAAGGTGAACATCACAATGCAGCACGGATCAATGAGGACGTACATGTGATGTGACTTGCAACAAAATCAGTAACATCAATGCAATGCGGTAGGTCAGTGGAAGAAAGGCTAAAGGCACGTCCCCTGTCATATAGTGAGCCAACAAAGCTCAAGTGCAAATGCTAATGAGCTCCATAGAGGAAGTATGCAGAAAGCCCTCATTTAGACAATACATAAAAGCATGTATGTGTGTCATGTCCATGGCGTGCTCAATAAATGCACCTTCATGTGTTTGCAAACAAATTTTTACTTTTGGGCCTAATCAACAGAATGTTTGACTTTGAACCTGCTACAAGAAAAAAAATGCAAGATGAAGGACTGAAATACACTTTTGAAGCCAGTTTTAAGCAAATTGGTGAGGTGGTGAGGCTCAAAGCATTGTGGTAACAAAGTTGTCACAAATATGTTTACACACAGTGCGGTATTCAATTCAGCACACCCAAAGTATTTGAAGAATTTGTTCCCTCCTGGTTGGAATATGCTTTGATGTTAATAGCACCCAATGGATAGCTTCCTTGCTTTTTTTCTTAAATTCTGAAAGCATATATCTAGTAAAGAATTTTGTTGTTATCACCTATGCATACAAATATTTATTTTGATTAATATTTAATAATTAAAACAAACAGCAATTTATTACTTGCTCATTTTTACACGTTTTACTGCCTACTATACTTTCAGAAATTGAGTGTAACTACAAGCTTTAATGCATGTGATTTTCAGGTTGCTTCACAACCGCTGTAAATGGTTGGCACAGAAAGGAATCCACAATCATTACACAGAAGCTGCAACACTAAATGAGTGTGGAAAAGTGCTTTAGTTAACTGCTTATACAGAAATTCGAGCCCAGCTTTAGTCTGGCACACAGTGTGCTGTGAACTTGTGTATGGGCGGACGAGACTAGTTTTGGTATTTTTCGCAAATGCACGGTTATAATCGGCCGTTTCACGCAAGAACAAACCCAACTTGCTCCACAGCCAATGGAAACGGCGCCACTCATTCCCATTAAAATCGGCACACAGTCTTTGACATGACGGAAGCAGAATGGATGAAACAGAACAAAAATGACAAATGTGTTGATTGAATCATGGTTTGTAAGGCTGCAGTGCCAAGAGGTAAGCAGGATAACGAAATATTATGAAAAAATCATCATGTCTTCTCAAAATTAAGGTTTCATCTTTTTCCTTAACAATTACGCCATGTTGTCTATGGTTCAATAAAATGTGGCACATCAAAATTATTGAACGTCAAATATCAAGGTTTTTTTTCAGGTTTTTTTACAGTGAGTTTGGGATCTTCAGTAGGTGTGTGTGAGTCAGTCGCTAACTGCAATTTGTCCATGGTTGTCCAGTTCTGTCTATTCTGTCGCATCACTCTGTGTACGGGGCTTTATTTGCAGATTTTTTGGGGTGTTTACAGCGCATGGGTTTTTCTATAAGCTCCATGTTAAAGTTTTAACTGTTTTGAATAAAATTCCTATAAAATGAAGCATCAAGATTGGCATGCAGATCTGATCTCCTCAAGTGCACACCTTAATCATGGCGCAAATATGATGTAGTGCCGACAATGCAGCCTTCAACTTGAAGGTGATCGACTCGGGCATTAAAAAAAAAAGGCAATGGAGCTGCTGCACATAAGCATGGACTAAATTAATCCATGATAATGTGGAAGGAAGCAACGAAGAAATCACACAACAAGAAGGAAAAGGCTGCATATTTTCTTCCACTGTATTTATTTCCTTTAGTCAAGATCGTCTATTTTTGTTTTCTCTCATTTGTATGTGTAATGTTTACATCACTTAGACAAGTGAAAAAAATTTTTTTTCTATTTTTATTTTATTTTTTGTAAAGTGACTGTTCAACCCAACAGTTCAAGTGAATAGTGTTTTTTTTAATTTATTTTTTTTATTTTTTTATTTTTACAGAGGACATTAAGACCTGAACGTGTGAAATAGGTTTGACTGACAGATTGGCATTCGTATCTAATTGTGTACAAACTATGTTAAGTAATTGTAAGGTGTCATGGTCAATACCAGAAAAATGGTCTAAGATTCCTATGAACAGAAACTGTCATAGTAGTAGTAGAAGTAGTAGTGTGTAGCTGAGCAGCGTTGAACCAGCGACCAGCATTCCATGGCTTTTAATCCGTTTCCAAGGTTTAAGGCTTTCTTAGGCAATAGAATGGCCAAAACATGGCTGCAGTGACGAAGGGATGATTGTCTTTTATTTCAATTCAGGACATGAACTACAGCATGAAAAAGTCAGGTTAAAGTAGTAAAAGTATACATTTTAGGTATGTCAGCAAAATATCACTGATGGCACAGACAATATTTATTTTCCAATGTCTAACTCATACATCCTAGTGAGTCCAACATTGAAGCCAAGTCATATGTGCTGCACAATATTAACATTGCTGCTATCTGACTATTATTTTTTTTAAAGGTCGATGAAAAACATCTTTCACAGTGAAACAGTTCAAAGAAAATATAATTCAAATGTTATTGAGCAAAATTAGCACCTGACAAATAAATATTTGTGTCACCCTTACCCTGTCCAGGGTCAAGAGGAGGGTGAGACCAACCCAGCAAACCCGATGAAAGGCCGGCTACACTGAAGACATTTCAATCGCAGGGCGGACAGATGCAGACTGACAACCATTCACACTCACATTCACACCTATGAGCAATTTATTGAGTTCAATGAATCTAACATGTAATTTTGGACTGTGGGAGGAAGCTGGAGTACCTGGAGAAAAGCAAGGGATAACACGCTAAGGCCCCAGAGAGGCTCGAATCAAGATTTTAATCCAGTACCACCAGCCTGACTGTGAATAAAAAGAGACTACACTGTAGACTCGTCTACGGTGACCAGACATCCTGTTTAACCGGGTTCACAGTTTTGACACTTGGGTTCCGAGTCCCTGCAGATTTTGCTAGCCCCATTGTTTTGTCCCACTTTTACGTAAGACCCGTCCCGGCGGCCTGTTTGTCAGCAAGCCAATTGTTTGGACAATGTGTAACACACAGTTGTCATACCAATTCATACGAGAAACCAATTTCAAAGAAACTTAACTGCTAAATCGCTAGCAGGCATGTTTTCGTCATACCAGAACTAGAACTACTTCCTGCTTCTGTGTCAAAGAATCATGGGAAATGTAGTCCTACTAGCTTAATGCAGCGGCCGCAGATCAGAACCTATGCAAACAGAGCTTTTCTGGCAGCATATTTCCAATGATAAAATGCGGGACCGCTGTGAGGTAAACGGCGCAGCCAGATTCCAAAGGACCAAACAAAAATGGTTGGATAATAGTGCAGTGTGCTAGCATTTAGCATTAGCTAAAATAATAACACAACCACCGGTCACCAGATTGAGTAGTGATTAAATGTGGTATAAATAGTTACTGGTGATCATTTATTGTATATTTGATTGTCAGCAAAACTGTAGCGTCCCAAATTTTCATTTTGAAAATCAAGTCAGCCTACCCTAATCACTAGTCACAGCATCATTGTGAACAAAACTGTACATTACACATAACCCAACCACTACACTACCAATGACTTTGTTAAAAAACCATGACACCGTAAAACATTTTTTCTGTGTTTTGATCAACTACACAGTACATTATTGACATCATGTTGTACAGTAATTCACCTCACAAAAGTCAAGCTTGTCTAATAAAAGTGGACTTACAGGCTTTGCCATCAGACAGCTTCGATATGTAGACTACAATAAAGAAAGAAAGAGTGAAACACTTAAACTTGCTGTCACAGCTCAGTGTGTACCTGCAAATGCAAAAGAAGTACATAGTCATAAAAAAAAAAAATCAGTCGTTAATTTCCAGTGAGAAATCACTAAAGGGTTTGCATAAAGAGCACAGCATTCATTTCTACTGTGGCGGATGAAAAGAAAGTAAATCATGGGCGGTCAAAAGTATACTGAAGCCTTACAGGCTTTTCTTGCACTTCCTTTCATACAGCAAGCTCATGTATATAACATTTAGGACTGAACAATTGCCAGTTGGGAGCATTTGAAAGTGCAGTTTGTAGCATAGTAAAAAGACCCGAGGAAAAATGATTTCTTTGTCCCTTTAGCAAGGTTTTAGTCTGACTTTACATAGAGATATTAAAACGTTAATTATAGTTACCAGTGTGGTCACCAAGCAACCAACCAATGTTTGACAGTCAGGAGGAGGTCGCATATGATTTTCCGGCCAACTTATTAAACTAATCTTGTAAGGCAAATGAATTGGCGAGAATACACAGTACGTATTTAATGTTGTCAGCAATCAATTTCCCTCAATTTCAAGCTGACACACTTGAGGCTGGTCAAAACGTTAACAAAGTGAAAAAGAGGGCACAGCCAAGGCTTGAATTATAACAGCCCAAAAAAATCCAACCTTGTAAACAGTGGTGCCAAAAAGTCATCAGTGGGAATGTTGTCACTTTTGTTGAGAAGATTCCAGCAGTGATTACTTTTTTGGGGGTGCCTGACACATGTGCGATAGCAAATCTTCAGTTTATCTTTCAAGGCTGTCTCAAACTGCCTGCCTTTTCTTTTCTTTTTTATTGAATTTTTTTTCTCACTTAAATGGATGCCATGTTCACATCTGGCAGCTAAAGGCATCGGAGGGTGGACACTTGGATTGAAACATTTGTGAACCAAACTGATTAATTTCCAACAAAGAAAATTGCATTATTTGATTGCTTATCATCAGAGGAAGAATTCAGTCCAAAAATGACAGACATTTTGATGAACGAATTGTTGTTAGACAACATGACATTGTGGCCTCTTTTTTTCATGCCCAGCACAAGCTTGTTTAATGCCAATTGCAGTCTGACTGTCCGCATGGGTCAACATTTCTTTCTTTTGGTATTTTCCTAGATGGGCACATTTGAAAAATGAGCGTTTACGTAGTTGTGGGACTGAACACTGCGGACTTAATTCACAGCCATTCAAAGCGGCTCCACTCATTCCTTTTAAATTGAGCGCAGGAGAGGCACACATGGCAGAAGCGTAACAGACTCACTGTGAGTCTGTGCAGGAGATCGAAGCACACAAGGTGTGTTTATAATAGAGATAGATCAATATGTTTTTTTAATCGATATTTGGAGCCGATATTCCTTCCATCTATCCATCCATTTTCCTAATTGCTTGTCCTCACAAGGTTCGCGGGGGGCGCTGGAGCTTATCCCAGCTGGTTTCGGGCAGTAGGCGGGGTACACCCTGAACTGGTTGCCAGCCGATCGCAAGGCAGGAGACGATATTCATTTTCACTAAAAAGGAAAATATTGGCATCAAATTTGAAAAAATACAAACTCCAGCTCTTATTATTATTATTTATTTTATTTTTTTTAGTTTTAAAGCATATATTTATAGAACAACTTTTAGAGTTCGTAAAATATTGGACTTAAAAAAAAAAATCTTAGTCAATATACATTTTTGTTTTAAAAATCTAACAAAAAGTTCCGGGAGCTCCCAGGGGCAGTAGCATGTTTTCAAAAGTTAAATGAAAACTTAAACAATTGTTTGTTTGTTTTACAGTAAATAAAGTATTCCAAATTTTCTAAATATCTTAAGTATTCAATTTTGACTTATCTTTGTTTTAATTTCAAACAAAAACAGATCTCTGAAAATTTAAAAAAGTAAAAAAAAAAAAGGATCTATTATCAGCTCTATGATTCTTCAAAATGTCCGAAGCCGATTTTTGTCTGAAAATGCTGAATATCGGCGCCGATAATCGGCCCGGCTGATAATCGCTCTTTCCCTAGTTTATAAGGTACTACAAAAAGACCTACTTCACTTACGGATGGTTTCGTTTTGATGCATGCATTTGTCATATTTATGAATAAAATACGATGACATCCACCATGCATATCGGTGGAGCACAGAATCCCTCTGTCTGGATCGAATCCACCAAGTCTAGACCATTTTCTGCCACCAAATTGTCAGGTGCGCCGGCGGCGTGTAAAAGAACCGGAACGCCCAGCTAAGTGTAGCGCGATCTGCCAAACATGGTAAACTAGACTAAACTAGCTTTTTGAGTAAGCTGATTATTTCTTAGCAGTTTGCACAAAACATAATAGCTCTTTCTTTAGGTTCTTGCACTCAGACACAAAAAAAGAAACAGAAACTAAATGCTGCTAAAAAAATATATATATATAAAAAAAGCATGACACTGCTTTAAAGGGGGGGAAAAAGATAATTGCTATTTGCTATTGTGCCCAGACCAACCGCATGAGGAACGACCACTGTTAAAGTTTCACAATTCATGGATGCTGCATTGCCTCCTACATGTTGTATACCGTAACGAAAAGCTTACTGATGAAAGATGAACAGTAAAAATTTGCCGGTCTGCCTCTCTGTCAGCAAAACGACTATGATGTGCGTGTGGGTTTTTTTTCCACAACCGTGTGCTAATGTGCTTTTTGTAGTCCTGCCAAACCTGTTGTGCTGAACGTAACATCAAGATGGAAGAGGCAGCTGCAACACAACACCCCAACCATAGAATAGTGCTGATGGACAAAATAAAATCGGGAAAAAAACATGCTTTTCTTTTTAAGCTGTATTTGAGTCAGCAAGGACCAGCGGTAGAGATAAATTGGGGTCATGAAAGAAAAGACAGAATGTTGCAATTTGTTCTGTTACCAAGGTTACCCAAAGGATGCTGGATACGACGGTGGCGTCCCTCTCTTGTGCCATCTAGCATGTTTGCAGTCAATTTCTTATTGCTAATTTGTCATGCATAATCAAGTAGTATGTCATTTTAACCCTGGAGAACCCAAGAACCCTTTTCTTCTTTGGAAAATTATGAATTATACATTAAATGACTGCTATAAATTCACTGAACACCAAAATATGTTTTTTCAATTTTAACCCTTGTTTTTTGAACTAGCTCAGAGTTGCTAATTTATCAAAATCAATATATAACATAATCCTAGGCATTCTGTAACATGATATGAAATAGATTAACAAAAAAAACACAATTTTACCATCTGATGATTTGCTGAGAAGATGATTTGGTTTGAATTGATTTCCAGCTCATCAAAACAGCATGTTGCCAGCCATCTTGTCACCACCACTCTGGCTCATGTAAGTGCAATATTCATCCAGTAGATGGCCCCATGCAGGGGTCAGAAGTGGCCCTCTGGACTTTTGAAGTTAAATAAAAAATAAATAAAAAAAGGTCTTTGTTATTTGAGTAGCAGAATTTATAGGGGCCAAATTTGACTCTGTGGGTTCTCCTGGGTTATAATAGTAAATTTAATTGCTCTTTAGATGTCTGTCATTCCACACTATAGAAACTTAAGACGGATAGTGATTATGGTGATAGGTGGCACCAAAATCTATATTTAAAAAAAAAAGAAAAAAATACTTTGTTCTTTTTTCTTGAAAATGCAATTATCAGTCTTCTGCTTTCTTATCAACAGGTCATTCCCCTTTTTCACAAAAGCAAAGCTGTGGTGTTGGATGAAAGAGTCTGGCCCACAATATCTGTTGCAGTTCATTCCAAAGGTCTTTGCGATGGTTGAGGTCAGTGCTCTGAAGTTCGTTAACACTGTGCTCACCCAGGCGTGCATTTATGGACCTGAACAGATAAGGGCCTTTCACTAATGGTTTCCACAGAGTTGGGAGCATAGAATTGTCTAAAATATCTTGGTAAAATGAATGATTGAGGTTTAGGGAGGCTTCAGGAGACGTGTGTCCCAAGACTTTTGGCCATTTCGAAATGATGCGGTCCAGGGCGATTTGAATTCATATCTGGGGATGATTTGATGAGTTGGTTACGTAGCTCAACGTCGATAAAAACATGTAACGGTATCTTCAACGAACAGCACTGACTTACTGTATTGTTGTATTCTTTCACTAGGACTGATTATGCGGTGACATAAAAACGAGGAGGCTGTTAAGGATCACATTAGAAAAAGCAATGGAGAAGTTTAGCAGCGTAAACAAAATCTTATTTTGCATTAAAAGGTCACTAGTAAGCAGGTGAACAAATATTTTGCCAGGCAGGTGCTCAAACGCAAAAAAGGACACCCTTCGCCATAATGATTAAGAAATTTTAATGATTAAGAAGAGGTAAGAAAAAACAGCAGAATGTATTTAACTTAGTATATCATTTTTTATGTTCGTACAATCAGCAGAAAAGTAGAATTGAATTGATTAAATATAAAATTGTCAAAACTTAAAAAAATACAACAAATCAAACAGACAGCTAAGCAGTCACAACAGCTAAATAACATTTTCCTATTTTTAAAAATGTTTTTGTATAATGCTTTATATTATAGACCATTATATTTTGCCTATATACATACCCCCCCCACACACACACACACACACACACACACACACACCAAATCTATACGATTGGCCAATCACTTCGCAAGCAACCTTGTGATTTTTCTGTCTTTCTTCTGCTGCAGTTGTATGTATCTCACGTTCCCCTCTCTTCATTAATGATGACTAAGGTCAATCAATGACTGGACAAGATATTGAAATCATGAATTTCATTACCACAAATTGTGTAGGCAATGAGTTTTGCATGGATGCTTTCGAATGAAAAGGCAAGTGTTTTCATCGGGTGTGAGGTGGAGGAGACGCGGTGGGGGGAATGTTGTTTTGACAAGGCTGCGGCTCGTGTCTGCCGCATGTCAGTGAGGGACACAATTCACACAGGAGCACAAATAAATGCCCGTCAGATAGCCAAAGAAGAGGAGATCTGATACATTTGTGTTGTTTAAATATTGATGAATGAAGGAAAAAGGGTACTTTACTCATTGGCAAAAAGGCCAGTTACTTGTGCACCATTAGTCTGTGCACAAGTCTGGTACTTGTCAAAACTTACATTTAAAAAAACACACACATAGAAGGTAAGTTGGGTTTCTGTACTTTTGTGGTGCTTTTGGGGAATACGGTAAATTTGTGAGTAGCAAACTGAATTGTAACTGTATTGGTTTTAAAATATTATTATTATTATTAATAATATTATTTTTTATTTTTTATTATTATGATTATGATTATTATTATTCATTACTATTAATAATAATATAATAATATTTTTAAACTAATATATTATTATTATTATTATTATTATTACTATATAAATATTTAATAATCATAATAATAATAATAATAATAATAATAATAATGTATCTCTAGCATGAATAGAGTCTAAATATATTGCAGTAGTTAGTTCAGTGTGAGATGGGGAAAAAAGAGAGAGGGGTCACCGACTGTGTTTTAAGCACAACCTGCATTATGAGAACTACGCTGCATTGAAGTCTGGTTAAAATATGCTTTCCTATTTTCCATCTTGTCAAAATAGCAGGAGGTTGTAAGATCGAACACCAAGAGGCGCATCCAGAGAAGTACTCAGGCATAGAAAATGAGAGCGCATTTGAGGCAGCCCTCACATCACTTTACAACTTGGACATAAAAGGGAGACAGTAGACACATTAACACAGATGGACTTTGTTTTTAAAGCAACCACACGACATAATGGCAAAATTAACACATTGTCCATTAACTAAGGTATATAAAATAAAATATAAAATTTAAAAAAAAAACATTGTTATCCATTATTTAAGTCAAACTACACCAGGATGTTGGCGACTTTTCACATACAATCTCAACAAGACAAATAATAATAATAATAATAATAATAATAATGAGGTAATTTAACCCTAACCCTAGAAATATTAGAACCCACTCTGCAATGCAATTTGTCCACCACCGCAAGCTATAACCATCCATCCGTTTTTAAGACCGCTTTCACAATGACAAGCAGTCGATGGGTTTCAATTCATACAAACAGTTTATAGAAAAAGCAAAGATGTATTCTCTGCTATTGGTCTTCATGAGAGATTCTTTCTCCCGCCGTGCGCCAAGGTCAAATGGGCCTGTCAAGGATAGACACTTTCCAAAAGAATGGATTGCTTTAATACATTTTGATTTGTTATCTGCAACCATCTGAGTCATCTGGACAAGGTTAGATGTGCAGCATTTTGTTCTTATATCAGAAACATAGGTATAATAACTGCACACTGGTATTTATAAGCATGACAGAGAATATGTTTAATTTGATTTTGGAACTGCTTTCTATGAGGGCTGATAAAATAATCTGGTATTATTTGCTGCTATTTTCATTAAATCCAAATTAAATGAGTGTAAATTAAATGCGCAAAAGAACAATTTTGCCGTCATGTATCCTAAATAGAATGACATTGGTTGTCTCAAAGTAGCAAATACATTCTGTCATAAGCACAAATATTTTCTAGATAATCCTCTTCAGCTTCAGGTATTTTTGGGCTCCACATGGTGTCTTTAAAAAAAATTTCTGATTTTTGGGGAAAATATTGAATCATTTGCATCATGAGGCGATGATTTAGGCAAAACAATAATTTTTGCAACAACAAAAAAAAGATTTATGCAATTATTTTAAGAGGGTGTCAATATTAGTATTCAATGCATTCGCAAAATCAGTCCATTTTTGTATTTTTTGTTACTGCCGCTACTACATCAAACTTGTGGGGGTCCACTATTTGAGAAGAACTGGTTTAGAGTGACCGTTCAAGTTAGATGTTGTAGTTGTTATGGCTTTTCTACTTGAGTTGCAAACCTAGCATCGCTCTTTCCCGATTTAAAAAAAATCATCACCCTTGAATCTTACCATTATACAAGACCAGTGTACCTTTGTCATGATTCTCAGCACTGCGGATCATAGCATGCAGTGGTTTAAGATTAAGATTCACTGATTGTCACACCCATCTAAGTGGGGCGAAATTCATTCTCCGCATTTGACCCATCCCCTGAAGGAGCGGTGAGCAGCAGCAGCGGCCGCGCTTGGGAATCATCTAACCCCCCAATTCCAACCCTTTATGCTGAGTGTCAAGCATGTCCCATTTTGGTATGATCCAGCCAGGGATTGAACCCACAACCTCCCAGTCTCAGAGCGGACACTCTACCACTACTTCACAGAGCTGGTTTGCTAGATCTGTGAAAATGAGATCAAAATACTACATCCCAAATACCACTCAAAAGAATAATTGTCAAGTCAGTCAAATGAGTCTTAATCAAGACTGATATTAAAACGTAAAAGCAATCAATTCTAAACTCATTCTTATGGGAATTTTGATGACGCGTAAATATTTTCACATGACAATCACAAGTCACTTTGCTGTGTACATGAGCTCTTTTTTTTATTATTCAATTGATTTTTCTATTTTATGGTCATGTTTCCCTCTTCCCCGAATGTGGTGGCATAAACAAATCTAAAGAAAAACAAGAAAAGCACCTTTGTTGAGTTAATCCTTTAGAACTACCGATAAAGTCTTTAGGGACATTTAATTTAAGAGGCTCCAAGTGCGTGTGAAGAAAAGTTTGCACTCTATCTTTTGAGTTTCAAACTTTGCAGTCTCGGTTTGTTAGTCAACTTCCAAAGCAAATACAGCACCTCTGTTTTGGCTTTGGCTCAGTCAGGTGACATTGCAAAGCTTTTAAAGAGTAGATGAGAATGCTGTGTGATATTTGTGTCAGGTGGGTTGCAGCAAGACCACCCACTGCAGTACAATCAGCTCCCAAGTCAAGTGCACAGCAGTCATTAGAAATGCTGTTTATTATTCATGTGAACTGGCAGCGTCTTCCGCAACACACAGTGAACGGTGAGCATGTGGGAAAAATGTCTGGCCACTCGATGCTTGGCATGAACTCTGATATAAGACAGCGCTGAGAGTTCATTTAGCATTCACATTGGGACTCATAGCATCACCCAGGAACACTTACTGTAGGATTAAATTATCATTTGGGCCTCCGTATGCACATTTGCTTAACAGGATTTGCATTGATAATACATAAGGGACTATAGATGACAAACGTGTTTCTCTTCCACTTAAGCCAACTTTACGAAAATGTGGCTCAAGACCGTAAACCTTGTCCTGAGAGATCCAATTATTTTAGCTTACTTCATAGACTCGTCGTGGCGGGGAAAAAGGGCGAGTCAACAGTGTTGATCCACCACAACATATTTGTTTGCATTATACAAGATGTACTGGAATGTTTTGTGGCGGATGCTAAAACTATCTGAACACTGGAAATCCCATTAGCAAATTAAATGTGAAGTACTGCGTGAATGTTTTACTGTCATAATCACTTTTTAAAAAAATATGTTAAATTATATAATTTTTTAAAATGCTCATTAGACTTATGTTTAGGGATGGGTGAGTACGGCTGATACCTGGCCTTATTTCAAGGTATCTTTTATGATTGTGTTTTGGGTTGGGTTATTGTGTGCTTATGTGGTTACTATGTCCTTTATGATGAGTTATGCTCATGCAGGTCGGGGAGTCATTGATTGTGTTATTGTGTGCTTATGTGGTTACTATGTCCTCTATGATGAGTTATGCTTATGCAGGTCGGGAGTCATTGATTGTGTTATTGTGTGCTTATGTGGTTACTATGTCCTTTATGATGAGTTATGCTTATGCAGGTCGGGGAGTCATTGGGTGTCCCTTATGATGATAATGTGATGATGATGATAATGTTTTAGTTGTTTTAGTCACTCTTAGTTTGCCAAGTTTTATGCAGTTACTATGTCCCTTATGATGATAGTGTGATAATGTGGTCCATTGTTATGCAGTTGTTATCTTATTTTGTCTACTCACTATTATTTTATCATATAGAATTGTGCATTGCCCTAGCGAGAGTAAGTGAATGACATTTTTTGTCAGTTTTCTCTAAGCGTGTTGAGGTTTCTTTCATGCTAGTTTTCTTTTATGCAAGCTGTCTTCCGTGTGTTTTCCATTTGAGTTCTGCATTCGGCCCGCTCGCGGTTCTTAGTCAAGGTTTATCTGTCAAGTGTTTTCTTCGAGGCCATCTGAATCAAGCCTTGCTCTCTGTTGTTAATTTGTATTTTATAAAGCATCTTTGTTTCCAACTGCCGTGTCTTGTCTGTGTTTGTGTCCAAATTCCGCATGTCACATGACAGTATCGGTACTCACGACGAGTGATTCAAATATCAACCGCCCTCATGGGCTGTTTTCTGACGAGGAATGAGAAATTAGAAGAATATAAAATTACCGTTAAGGTAATTTGCAATTGCGATAATAATTATTATTATTATTATTATTATTATTTTTTAAATCATATTGAACATCCCTACTTATGTTAATGTTAAAGCAAATTTGGTTACAAATATATTTGTGTAAATTTAACATTTTCAGTGTCATTAATAGCTTTGTCACGTCCCTTCAATGACTGACTACTGACTATTCTGTGTGTTTGAAATAGAGTTTCCGCTGTATGCTTGTTATCAATTACCACTGAAAGTTTGATGACGATCCGTTAAGAATTAGAAACAGAGTGAAGACAAGATACCTTATAGATAAATGTAGCAAGAAAGATTCCGAAAGTAGTCAAATCAATACTTTGCTAAATAAAAGTTTTCCCTTGAATTAGAGACTCATTTGAAGAAAAGATGGTTTACCAACCTGCCTTTTAATCTATAAAAGCAATTTCCAACCCTACCTGCTCCTTCTGGCCATTATCAGTGCAGCCTTGCATATTCTATGTCATCTATTGATTAAGGCAGGGTGGAGGTATATTTCCTCCACTGACCAGTCGCAATCTTCATTTTGATTCAAAAGACAAATGATGTATTTTGTTAACATTTATGACATAATTGGATTATATATCAACAGTCTGTAATCTACATACAACATCACAGCACTTCTAAACATCGCAATAAGATAAGGCGCAAGTGTCAAACTCAAACTCTTCATGTATCTTGCAAAAATATAAAAATTGCCCTTTAAGAGATTATGGAAAACAGATTTTTTTTGGGGGGGGCAAAAACAAAAGGTGTCAAATTAATTGAACGAGCTGGTCATATTGAAATGCAACACTGAACTGCTCAAGTCTCAAAACGTACGATGAAGTCTTGCATGACATCACGCACGAAGGTGGTTCAAACAGATATTTGGGACACTTTGATTGAAAATTCAAGCTTGTACTTTCTTGTACAGCATTTTAATTTAAAAGTTCCATTGTTATAGACTGGAGCATCTGACATTAATGCGTGCATATGAATATGGTCTCAATTCAACCAAGAGCATTAAATCTGATCCTAGCAAGCTTCAATCACAGGAGAGCAGGACGCAATATCCTCCACAGGATTAGGCTGCTTTTAAATTGGCTGCAGAGAACAAGACGAAGTGTACACCAGCAAAGTAAAATAAGCCAGTGGATGGAGGACAAGCGGGAGAGAAGTGTGTAATTAGCTTTGTTAGGGTGAGTGTGTGTGTGTTGGGGGGTGATGATGCCATGTTTAACTCGAGAATTATGGCCCTGGTTCTGTGAAATTAGTCAACCTTTAGGAAATTATCCGCTAGGCGGTAATTAAATTCACTATGAAACTTTTAATCAACTCAATAAATTACTTTTCTCAATTAGCTTTGCTTAATTCTTCTTTGGAGACAATTTTGGAATAATTTTCTGCCTTACCCCATTAATGTAAATAGGATTTTAGCCCAATTCTATTTTTCACCATGTCTTTCAGTTGAAAACTATTCTATCTTTTATAGATGGAAATCTTTCAAATGAATTGGTTTTATGAATGGGATGAACTAGCCCTTTAATGTAACAATTTGTGTTAATTTGTCTGCCCTAATGTTCGCAGGCCACTTCATTGCTTCGGTTCAAACAAGGACTGTATGAAATTATGTATAATTCTTACTTGTGGAAATGGTTCAGTCGTAATGGCAACAGCAAGACAAAAAAAAATCGATTGGTTCAAGAGTTTGTTAACAGGCTACATTTTGGTTCATGAGGAATGACCAATAAAAATCATCATTCTTGGATGCATGGACTGGACCTGCACTGTTGGATTCAGGGACAAGGGCAAAATTCCATATTGACTCAAAATGTATGTTATTGCATTTGTTTCATACGCTAACTAGCAATCTGTTACTGTGAAATTTGCAATAATTGTATTCATAGAAAAGGGGGCGTGGAAGCACACCAAGGTTATTTTAGTTAACGAAAACAAAATAACTAAAGCAAAAACTGAAAAACGTTTTTGTGAACAAAATAAAACAAGAACGAAAATGTGTGGGTTTTTTTTTCAAAACAAAAACTAACTGAAATTACATTATACAAAACTAACTAAAACTAACTTATGGCGAAAAGATCCTCTGTTTTCGTCTTTGATAAATGATTGATTGATTTGATTAATAAATGATGAGCCTTTGGTGTTGATTTTAAATGTATTTATTTCAACATTAACCAGAACAAGGATGCTTATTTTGAAAGTGTTTTGCACAGAAGTGACGTCAACTAGCAGCAACCAATACAATAATAATAATAATAATTATTATTATTATTATTATTATTATTATTATTATTATTATTATTATTATTATTATTATTATAAAACACCTCCAGATGATGATTTAGCCTGAAACACAACACTATGCAATAAGTGTGTTCCTTTTTTGGTCCATACATGAAAAATATATATACGGTATATAAAAAATTGACCCGTTTTAATACTTCTCAGCAGGAATTCAGACCACAAATCCACTTTAAAATTTGGCAACTTGGCATTATAGCTTTATTCAATTAGGGTTGTGATGAATTTACATTTAGAAGCAGTATTATGCGCTGCACTTATTGTAATTCAAAGTCTGTGGACCTGCAATATCTGTATTTAATTTGTAGATGGATGTTTGTTTTAAAATAACTGTTTATTTTTTTACTACACAATACTTACCATGGTGTTTTTTAAATCTTTCACACAAGTAATACACAACTTAGATACTATAAACTTATAATAATAATAATAATAATAATAATAATAATAATAATAATAATAATAATAATAATAATAATATGATAAAACACAACTAATACTAAAACTAAGTAAAACTAAACTAAATCCAAGCATAAAAAAAACTAAAACTAATACAATTCTAGTATTTAACCTTGTAAAGTTATGCTTTCTCATTTTATCATTGTTTGGTATCCAATCGAGATGAATAAACAAACTGAAACTAAACTGAAAATGTGAAAATGAATTATTTTATCCAGGTCTTATTGACTACTGTACATGCACAAAGCTAACTGAAAGCAAAACCTCTTGCCTTCACGGTTTTGCGCTTTGGTGAAAGTTAAAAAAAATATATATATATATATATATATATATATATATATATATATATATATATACTTCATAATAGAATACAGATCTTTTTACCATTGGAAATTTTCATTTGCAGCAATGGCATGAAAAATATAATATTGTTTAGGTCAAAAACTGGGGGTGGGGGGGAGCTTTGAAAAGATACTATTCATATGTAATATTTGTACTTTTGCAAAGTTGTTTGAAGTATGGTGAAAAAAATGTGCTCTTTATTGCTGACTCCGTGAAGCATCAGGCACTTGATCTCAACACTCAGGAGAAATGGAGGTGAACGAAAGATGTGATTACAATCAACTTAATTTTTTTTCTTGATGAAGGATGCCACTGGTTTTTCTGTTTGCATTCATTGGAACATGAAACATATTTGTATGCAGCTTAGCCAAGCTCCACTGAGCAAGTAAAAAGTTAATTGTTGGCATGCTTGAAAGGCTGCAAACAGTTTATTAGGCGACAGTGCCGTTAACACGTTACGACTTGATGTCTGCTTTTTCATTCAATGACATGACAGCAGTGAATTTAGAGCGCATATAAATCCGTTTGCTCTATTATAGTTGCAGGAAATGCTGTCAGGTTGCCCAAATATTTATCAACAGCAACAAAAGGACATGGGTGGTCACCGTCCAAAAACCTGCAAGGTGGACCTGGTTATCTGTAAAGATGACGGTGCGATCATCTGTTTCCCGAGCTTATCTCTCTACACGTTTTATCACCATCAGTACTGACTCTATAAGAATAAGTCACATTATCTGTTGTATAAGTGCCCATAAGAGGGTGAAACACTTAAGTGAGGACACTCCGAAAAGTTTGCTTGTTTGCCTGCCAAATGCAGTGACTGTTTGAAATGGAAAGGTCCTCTTTGATTTATTTGAAAGTGTCTATGACCATCGAAGGCAAGAATCACTCATCAAAAGACGTACCATCGAGCCCTGTAACCGAGAAAAAAAAAAAAAGCTTGGCACATCTGTTAAGTCAACTCTGATATGCATCTCAAGCACCTCGCCATTGTCGCTTCCTGAAACAAAAGACGAGTGAGCCCAGTGCGGCCCTCACTCTTTATCACCTGGTGCCACATGCAGGCAGAGATGAAGGTTGAATGTCTTATCACAGACACACCATTAAGTCCCTCTGCTTCCTGCAGAAATGTGTTGAGCAATGTTTCCAGGTCCTGTGATCTCAGCAGAGGTGATTGATTCTATGATGGGCTAACCAACAACAACCTTGATAAATATTACTCTGTGGACCGGGAACCTTTAAGAGTGTGTGTCCTTTGTCACAGGGAAAAAAATAATGAATTCATTTACGGGTTGATCAAGGGAATTTAGCAAAAAAAAACTGATTAACTTTACGCCATATAAATATATGGGCGGCTTCGGCCTTCCTGGGTGCAGTTTGCATGTTCTCCCCGTACTTGCGTGGATTTTCTCCGGGTACTCCGGTTTCCTCCCACATTCCAAGAACATGCACAGCAGGTTGATTGAACACTCTAAATTGTCCTTAGGGGTGATTGTGACTGTGGATGGTTGTTCGTCTCTGTGTGCCCTGCGATTGGCTGGCAACCAGTTCGGGGTGTAACCCCGCCTACTGCCCATAGACAGTTGGGATAGGCTCCAGCACCCCAGCGAAAATGGATGGATGTATATATATATATATATACAGTATATATATAGTGGAATGCATTAAAAAAAAGTTCAAGGTGTACCCCATATATATATATATATATATATATATATATATATATATATATACATGTTAAAAGAAAGCCTACCTGTTAGACCCCCATGAGCTACATTGTGGTGGCCCTGCAGGCCCTCTGTATTCATGCTATAATACGGTGAGTTTTAATGATTGTTTGTAATGATTGGGGCGGCGTGACTCAGTGGTAGAACGGTCGTTTCGCAACCCAGAGGTTGGGGGTTTGATCCCATGCTTGTGACCACGTCGAAGTATCCTAGAGCAAGATACTGAACCCCCTGATGTTGTGTCATCAGTAGGTGAATGAGTAGTCAAATGTAAAGCGCTTTGAGGGCTTTAGAAGGTGGAAAAGTGAAGTACCATATTTTTTCAATTTGTTATATAGGCTTATTTAGACTTTTAATAAAATATTACTTTGGTGAAGTTACTTTTCTTGCATCTTATGTTATTTTTGCAGTATAATGAACTGGATCTTTAACATTTGACATTTTTTGGGGTATTAAATCTTGTTTAAGCCATTCCTTATGGACGGATTCAACCTGACATGCAAATGAATTGTGCAGCACTGTAAAAAATATCAATGAAAATATTAAATATTTTTTAAAAAGTGTTGATTTCATCATATTTACTATTTATGAGATTTGTACTGACCTGACACACACGATGGCCTCGGGCCGCTGTTAATGCAGAACCCTGCGATATGTGATAAGCTTATTTTGTTCCATCAGCAGCAGCCTCTTTAGGCAGCAAACTGGTTGGAGCTGATTTACTTAGCAAAACTGATGCTTCACTGAATAATGTCCATCCCTTGTTACCGTGGCTCAAAGAATTTTTGGGCCAAGACTAATTTACATTCTGAGGTGTACACTCACATTGTAACCTACAAGTTACTTTTCTCAGAGTTTAGCACATTTAATCACAACACTTGAAATAGTGAATCTCTTATCATATAATGTGAGTCAGGATATCACCTGACATAAAATCTAATTTTGTCTTTCACAGAAAGGCATCTCGGGTACTAATAGTGTAGGTCAAAGTATATACTGTAAATCTGTGCTCAGACTCTTTACACAGAATTTCTCTAACATGTTCTTGTTTTATAGGCAACTGAAAGACATGACCACAAAACATGATTAGAACCTCAAGAGGCAAATTTCAGCCAGCGTCAAAGCAGAGGCTTTTACGATGAGAGCAGAGAATTGATAAATACAAACTATTGTCTTACAAAGTATGCTTACAAAGATAATACTGTAGCACTTGAATTGTAATGTAATTTGAAGCGCAACCAGGAGGTTAACATGCTCGTTTATAAGGTTGCTTTTAGTGACTTGCAGAAATGTGTCAATTTGCAATTTTTTCACTCATTACTTACGTACACTCACGTCAGGTAAACGGCTAAATGAAGAGTTCGGATGAGTTTCGTGGTGGTAGTAATAATCACTAATTAAGCCATGAGGGGGAAAACAACTTTGAACATTAGCAGTTTTTTTTAACATGAAAGTCTGTGCAATCTGCCATTAGGAAATGCACAGATAAAGGCACTTGAACAGTCAGCAAGATTCCTTACAAAGTCTGCCAGTAACTCCCTTTGGGCACAAGCTATCTTGTAGCCAAACGACTGATTTGCCAATGCTGCTCAATGAAAGCAGAGCTTCATTTTGGATAACACTAATCTAATTGTATCCACAGAACATACAATATCCTTCATTTTACTATCTGCGTCTTCAGCTGCGGCTCTTTTTTCTTTTCTTTTCTTTTTCTTTTTTTTTTACCAGTGATTAAAGGCCAAGGTTCCGTGAATAAAAACACCTTTACGGGTCTATTAACCATTCTGCACCTTGTCCTACGGATTCAACCATCTTGGTGAGCATACTAATCTGTAGTTTTCATCCCCTTGGCAAAGAACGGGCATGTGTTCTGGGATCACAAGAAGTCTCTGTCAGGTGTAAATTCCAGCCCCAACAAGAAGATTATTGAAAGACAGTGAAAAATATGTCTGTAAAACCCCAAAATCACTTTGAGTAAGGTGATTTTTTATTAATTTTTTTACCCAGCCAAAGTGTTCTGTGCAGATGTTTGCTCATTCACAATGCATGTTCATTCAATTCAAGTCTACACTGCTGACGGTCATATTGTCAACCTGTGTCATACATGCCATCAAGCGCGACCTCTTCATGCATAGAAATGATTCAATACATGTTTGATTTTTCTTTATTTTTTTTGTCTTTTGGTACCAGTGATGAGGAAATGTATGATGAGCACAACAAAATCGGAAATTGTACTTATGGTGATGCATCAGCAGCTTAGGGATACAAATGGTTTAATTTACATGAAGTGTCCTCACTGCAATATGGCTCAATCAACCATACTTTGGTAATAAAACTTTTTTTTTTATGTAATCAAAACTCTGACATTGGACATTAAAATGCTTTTAGCAGTTTTTTGGGCCTTTTATGAAAGCTAATCAGGTGGTCGGTTGTTTGCAAGTGATTCACTGTGACGACTGACCCTTGATGTGAGGAACAAAAAGTTACCTCCAATAACTCCTATTTCACCATCTAAAAAATGTAACATTTTGAAAGCTCAAGATAATGACTCAGTCCTTTGCTGTTATAGCAACCATTAAAGCACAACTATATTGGTCGACACTCCACAATCATCCTGCCCCTGTATTATTGTGAAAGCACTACCTTATGTAAGTGCAAATTCATTATTTTAGTTAGTTCTTCTTTTCAAACCAAGTGAAAAGTAGGTCTACCAGCTATGGTCTGTTTTGGCTTATTCATTTCCTGTAAGGGGTTTGGCTAAACCAGATTATACTAATCGTTTTTAATTTTGTTGAAGCAAAAAACTCGAAACAAACTCAAAGATATGCTTCAATCTCATGTTTGGGTTTATAGTTAGCAGCGTGAGTTGATTTTTCTGGATTCCCTCATAATCATTACAAAAGCACGTACAATTAATTCAACCCTAGTATTAACTGTAGAAACCACACAAAATATAATTTTGAACCACTAGTGCCACCTGTGGCCAAAAAATGAAACTGCACATATTTTATTTACTCTCTATATATTTTCACCCTCTATTGGTGTCTTTATTTGACTTGATTTGACATTTCAAAATACCCCCCCCCCCTCAATATATTGCTAACTTGTTTTCATCAAACAGTATTTCAACCTTTCTTAAGCCTGAGGTCTCCAAAATTTGCTGCATTTACTCACCACAAACTGGATATTTGTGTCATCTGCAAAGGCTACAAACTTGATTAGTTGGACACATTAAATAGATCATTAACTAATACGCAGGATGAACAATTCAGGCCTTAACTCGGATCCCTGGGGGATACCACGTGCAGTGACCTTCGGAGGGGCAGGTGCTCAAAAAAAAAGGGGGGGGGGGGGGGTCGCACATGATAACGTGCCCATGTCACCACCAAGCTGCCATGCTTGGGAGGGGGTTGGGTTTTTTTCCTATAGTGCATTAAATGTGTTTTACATGTAGCTTGATTCAGGTAAGAGCAAATACCTTGTATTATTTTTCGGCAGGTGTAGATGTTAATACTTTATTATTGAGACTGTACTCAACAATTAACTGCCACATCTTGGCAAGCTACATTATTTTTGATAAAACGCAGTGATTGTTGTAGGGGTTTTTTTTGGGGTGGGGGGGTTCTTCATTGCCCCCCTAATTTCTAAAAGCACTGCTACTTGTTTCTTAGGACCTCACTCTGACCACAAGCCCCCCAAACAAAAAAAAACGGCTGTTGGTTAAAATAAAAACAAAGATCACCAATTTCCATATTCCGAGTACATGCATGCTATAAGACAAACATCTACTGAAAGGTTTTACTTCTATTTTTCAGATTAAGCAGATGCCTTTTTTTTCTTTTTTCTTTACAGCGCGATAAGATTCCTGTTGCTCGCTACCTCATTTTCTACAGCGTGGTTAGACCCGTGCTGCTCATGACACTAACGCCAGAGCTACGGCCCCGAGCGCTTGCCAGCCCTTGTAAAAGTACAACAAAACATGTAAGTATAGTGTTTACATGATTAGCGGATAGCAACAATTCTACGTCTGCCTTGATGAGTTGAGTCTTCAGAAAGGGGTTTTATTAAAATTCTGAGCTAGTGTTACACATTCCGACATATTATGTGTACCTTAAATGCATCCGTAGTTGTAGTAGAAGCAGCACACCAGAGGAGATTTTTGCTGTGGCGAATGTGAATGAGAAGGATCGTGGTCTTAATAAAACTGTGGGGGACATGTTCCCCGCGTCCTCAGTTGCCAACCGGGTTGATGCCGACTTCCAGGTTTTACACATCAGCGCCATTTCCGGCCACTGCTGGCCGCGTTCTAACACTCGCACCCCCATCCCTGCGCCCCCCAACCGCGCGTCCCCGCTCATCGGCGAGAGGGCGTCTCGGCTATCTGAAATGCTTCGGACACTGAGACAGACACTACACACTAGCAGCCTCGCACCCGTCTACCGGAATGCGCAACCGAGGGGCACAAAGGCCGAAGCGAAGGTACTGGGACGCGGCCCACACGTCGCAAACCGGAAACGGAAACAAGGTTGATGGGGGGAAACCCGGAAGTCGAAAGTCCCGCCTCCTCCGTGGCATATAGTCCACTGAATAGCGACCAACTTACCGACAGCAGGTCGAGCGGCGAGCGACCTGGCTTCAAATGAGAGTGCGTCTCGTAGTATGACCTCATCCATGGATGGCGTAATAAAAAATTATTTGTTTTATGTAAATGACGATTTTAGTTTTGAAAGGCAACAAAACTACTTTGACAAACCAAAAAAGAAAATTATAAAAATTAAAAAAAATTAAATGGACAAAGGGGCACTTTGGGCATCAGTGCCGAAAGGGCACTGACCCCAATCCCCCCCACACACACACACAAAAACACACACACCCATGCACGTGCCTTGTCCAAGCAGTTTGAGTTACCTATGCAGCTTCATAAACTGCGGCCATTTATTTATTTATTTGTTTTTTTGCTATACCCTGGGTTGTTTGACAGTGGATTACCTCTTCAGATTTTCGTTTAAAAAAAACAACAACATAATTTATAGTCACAGCATCAAACACTGAACTGCTGATTAAACATAACAGCAGCGGCCGTTTATTGCAATAACCCGTACACCTGCTGAGAGTCCTGATGTTGTGTACATAATAAATCTCATCTGTGAATGCAACTGGAAGCAATAGTCCCTGAACGAAGAGTCTTAAGGACAAGTTGCACTGAAAGTGTGGATTTAAATAAATGCGTCGAACACCTTCAAACAATATCATCCATCTCACAGGTATCTGTTGGAACAGTGCACTTAGACAAATATTTGCGCCAGAGATAAAAGAAAAAAGCCAGGGGTTCAAGTCCCACGCCTCACTGAGCACTGCTGGTTTCAAATTCATTTTCCTGGTGTATGAAAGCAGAATTTAGTGGGCACATAGATTATTCATCTGTAACCCTAGCACAACCACTTAAGCCCTGTATCTCGACAACACAGCAAATTGTAAAATGCACAGGAAATACACAGCAAGGGTTGGAGATATTCATGAGGCAAATGCAACATCCAAAGACATCCCACTTTAAGCCGGAATATGGATTTTCCCTCTAGTTGCTATTGATAAGCATAGGGAGGCCTGTGAGACCCTCTACTTTAAAACATTGTAAAGTCAAGATTCACTGGAGAAAAAAATATTGTTGACAGCACAACTGATCTTTCTGTATCTGTTTTCTCTGTACAGACAGATTGGCAAGAAAATGACGTTCATTCAATTTCATGTTTGATAAGCTCTTAAGTGAGTGTAAGAGATGGCCTTAGATGCATAACCGATAGCTGAAAAACATCTTAAAAGCGATGATGAAGTGCTCAATGCTCCCTTGCTCTCATTCATCCCCACCGTAGCATTTTCTCCTTTCATGCAAATGTAGGGAACGATTTGAAACGAGTTACCATAGAGATGATTACCAGTTTCTGCTATGAAGAAGAGAAAAAAAAGAACTAATAGCATTCGAATATACACCGAGCAAAGGAAAAAAGATAAACACACTTGGAAGGGAAAAACATGTCATTTTATGAAGGTTTTCTAAGGCTATGGCTATCAAAAACAGTCTGTACTTGGACATCCTGTTAAATAATAATAGTTTAGTTTTGTGTCTTTACAACAGTGCACAATGAAGTCATTTAAGTGTCAACTGTATAATAATAATAATAATAATAATAATAATAATCATAATAATAATAATAATAATAATAATACATTGAATTTAATACAAAGACATTTATTGTTTAAACCACTTTGGAAATATTAACTCATTTTGAATTGTATGCCTTGAAATATTAATAATAAAACTGATAACTATTGATTGGTGTCTTATGATTCTTTTTTAAATGAAATGTTGTATTGTGTTTTTAGCGCTTATTGCACACACACTTAAACAAGTAAACTGACTTTCACTTATTTGAATTGTATAAAACCAATGGACGTGTCAATTCATTATTATGAACCTTTAGAAAATGATCTGCCTTTTATAAAACAGTCAATTGTTTCACTCCCCTAATTTTTTCTGCCAAAAATGGCAGATGTTTTCAGGAAAAAACAAACAACAACACTGCTGCTCAGTGCCAAAGCAGCAAACAAGGAGGATTTTACAGGAGGATAAATATTGGATTTAGATTCACCAGGTAGACGAAAACATGGTCGCGGTGTTTGTCCAAAACTATGTTGTGTGACACGATGCAACCAGATGTTCACTATACGTACTGGTATCATTTAATTAGTTTGATTCTCACAAGTTGTGTTGCATTGTTTTTTTTTTTGTTTTTTTTTTTAAAGCAGAGCCAAAGATATTATGCACTTTTCATAATTTAAAACAGGATAACACACCACTAGAAATAATAATAATAATAATAATAACATTAATAATAATCACATGTATTATTATTATTATTATATAGGATAAGTATTTTTTGCATGATGTCACTACACTACTTTGCTGATGCTTATACAAGTAGGTACACTCACAAAAGCACTTTGAGTTTGTTTCCTTGTGTATGAAATGTGTTATAGAAATAAAACTGAGTCGCCAAATTACACAGACACTTCAGGAAACATCCACTAAATATCCTATCGCTAATCCAGCAGCTCTGCTTACTTTTAGTATTAACATAGTCGTGCTGCCATTTTGTCTGGCCATCGCTTGAAAATGGCGCATCTTAGCCCAGCATAGATTCCAAGTCATGGGTGGAGGAAGATATTAGAGGTATTTATCAAAAGCTATACCTGGTTATTTAGTTTTACATTTTATTAGTGGCTATATAATAAAACTAACACAGCATTTCCATAATGTGGTCATCTCTATTTTGACTTTTTACAGATTCTTGGAATTTTTGGAAATCCTTGAATTGCAATGTCGTATCGTAAAGATTTCAAGTTTAGATTAATTAATTTAAAGGGTGTTTTGTTAACTTTATTTATATGGATCTTAATCCCAAAGGAGCTTTACAAGCCCCCAGTTAACAAATATTAATGACATCCCCTGATCGAAAGTAATTGAGCTTTAAAAAACTTTGCGAACCCAGCTTCATGAAAAGTCTTGAACTCTTGAAAAAGTTTTGCCTTAAACGCAAGATTTTTAGTATCCACGATTAATATCATTTATTGTGTTTGTTTGTTTTTTACTGGAAATCTGCAGCTCCATGTGTCCTTTGGCTTGCTCACTAAAATAAATGATAAAATAAACTCACACTTTTTGATTAATAATTTGTTGTATGTTTGCACTCAGCCTCCAAAAAAACTCTTGGCATTTAACTTGGAAGATAAATATCAGAAAGGCTGCAGTTTTTTTTTCTAAAAAAAAAATATATTTGGCTATGGTATTTTATATTCACTTATCATTCTCATATAAATAAGATTTGCCTCTCCTCTATCCTGGTGTGCTAAACTTTTAACCAGAAGCTTGCTATGACTTTTTTTTAATGTTTGAAAAGTCAGATGAATTGCCTTGCTCTTTTTAGAATAAAGGACGTATTATGCAATATTGACTTTTTAATTGGCTTCAGTATATAGAAATAGATGGTTCTCTGGAGTGCCTGGCCATCCATCAAGTTTGAAATATAATATCCAAGTAGGCTACTGTGCATCATTTGTTGTCAGCATATTTCTGAGCAAGCCATTCTATTTTTATTTTTTATTTTTATTTTTTATTTTTTTTTACAAACTGTGGTGCAACAATTCAGTAAAGCTCCCCCCAATACACACACAGACACACAAGACACACCAGTAAAGTGACTTTTCCAAACTGGTTATTGCACGGATATAGTTCACCTGGAAGCTGGCTATTAGGAGAGTCTCTTTGGGGTTTCAACAGCAGTCCTTGCTGACCCCATTTTGTAGCCTTCCGACCTGTGACCTTCAAATCACTGGAGATTTATCCTCAGCCTTTTCCAACCTGTTGTTGTTATATGGAGCTGCTTCTACACTGGATTGTGCTCTTCCTATCAAATTGCCCCCTGCCACACTAACACTGGTATTAAATTGGCTGAAAGGACAAAGAGAAAATTGTGTTAAATCTCAGAGCAGTAGATGTCGAGTTTGATGGAAAGGCAGCAAAGAGGAGAAAATCTTAAAAAATATATATATTTTTGTTATAAAGGAAGCAGCAGGAAGACCGCCGTCTGAGTAAACTCCACAGGAAGTCCTTGTGCGAAAAACTGTGAAAAACTTCTTCAGCTTTAAGTTGCTCAAAAGTACAGGCGAATTTAAAGCAGTGCTGTGAAGAATTATCTGACTGCAACTAATATGGCAATCAAGAGCTTGAAGAAATCAATGTTATAATATCATCAACGCGGTGCTCTAAGAGACCGTGGGTGAAATGGACACTGGCTTAAAAGGATTCACTCCTACAACGAGAAGCCAGCGTATAAAAAAGACAAAGTTGAAAGGTTTTCCATCAGAATGTTTAATGGTTCCCTCGTGAGCTGGGATGTTTTATTTATGTCTTAATTTGAAAATATAATGTGCTGTATAATGTGCCTCGTGTTCTGCGGCATCTACAACAGCTGACAAACTAAAGAAAATTCAAACCACAAAATATACTTCTGCACATCAAAACTCATCTCTCGGTGGGATTAGGACACACTGCCGACAATCCCAAAGGGGGGAATCCTGATGAGGAGTCTAGCAACAGCTGGCGGGATGTGATAACTGTGCATGGGAGCTGAACATTGAAGGTATTACTGCAAATAGAGATGCGTGTAAACACATCTCTTTACAGGGAAGAAAAATGCGCTGTCACCCCGTAGGATCAATATTGAAATAGGGGATATAATCTTGGATTACGACTGCTAAATTTACATGGCACAAGATATGAAAAGGAATTAAGATTGAAGAGCAAAACTGGATAAAGGATAATACAGGGAACAAGAAACAGAATACATATTAGAGTCCATGGGTGCAAAAAGGTTTGTCAATTTTTTGCAAACAATGAGTGACAGACTGCTTTTTTTTTTAATGAATTCCACTTCAGTTTTAGTGCACTATATACAGTATACTGTGTATATATATATACTGTATATATATATATATATATATATATATATATATATATATATATATATATATATATATATATATATACATCCATCCATTTTCTTAACCGCTTATTCCTCACAAGGGTCGCGGGGGTGCTGGAGCCTATCCCAGCTGGCTTCGGGCAGTAGGCGGGATACACCCCAAACTGGTACACAGAGACGAACAACCATTCACACTCACAATCACACCTAAGGACAATTTAGAGTGTTCAATCAACCTGCTGTGCATGTTCTTGGAATGTGGGAGGAAACCGGAGTACCCGGAGAAAACCCACACAGGCACGGGGAGATCATGCAAACTCCACCCAGGAAGGCCGAAGCCCGGACAAACCGAAAACCGAAAATGAAAAATGCTTGGCCGAAAACCGAAAAGCCCCCAAAAAATCATACCATTTTTTTTTTCAAGTTGGTCCCCACAATGGTATTTAAACCAGGAAAAATGTGTGTATGGGCCCCACAATGTAGCAAAGACAAAGGTACACACAACTATTTCCGGGTGTCCATACACAACAAAGATAATGGTGAAAAAAGACATTTGTTCAACCTGTGATCACCCAGTATAAACTATTTTGTACAAAAAGAAAGTAAATCAATGATTTGTGAAGCCTCTATTGTATACATTACAAGGACTCAAATCTGTTTTCTTGCAAATCTCCAATCTCATGAAAATTCATTGCGAAACTGCCTCAGTACTTTTTTAAATGTGCCTTGTTAGAAAGCAGCGATGAAAAAAAAAAATGCAAATGATCGCATTCACTGCAGATTTTACATAACTGTACTGCATCGCACACGTTTCTTCTCTATTCATTGTGAATGATACTAATGAGTGGAGTCAACATATCAATTCCTTTCCTAGCCTGTTGTATCTTCATCATCATACATTGCACAAATACATGTTTCTGAAGAAGAAACCAATTCCACAGATGATTGAGAGCAAAAGGGAAGGGGCTCCACTCTTTGATGCCTATACATCGCCTTCTCTGTCCTCATTCTTGCCCTCAATTCCCAAAGCAATCTCAAGTCAGTGGTTCTATTAAAACAACACAGCCTCATGCAAATTGCTACTGTCAAGCCTCTTGGTTTTATTTCTTGTCCTGAAAACAGCTCGATGCTTTAATGGAGACCGCGCCGTGCAAACTTTACACCATCAGGTAGGATCAATGAAATCTATAAAACAATCTGACAATGGCCATTGGCCCACATCCATGTAAAATGAGTATAAGGTGACACTGAATGGATGAACACTTAATTGAGAGTGGGTGCAAACAAAGCATGTAATTACAGCCAAGGGCAACAAATCTGAGCTCACCTATGCAGCTTTCCAGTCTACAACATTTTGCTGCCGGAAATGAATTATCCTAATTGGCAGATGGCAGCATGCGCTATTGTTTGCTATTGCAGCTAGCAACTGTTAATGATCCACCGCACACGCTAAGTTAGCTTCTACTCATCCATGAACCTGCATCTGAATTGAGGGTGGAAGAAAACAACACTCCTCTTCACCTTACATGTCTGCCTGTTTTACTGTCTTATTTATATGAGAATGATAAGTGAATATAAAGGACCCTAGCCAAATATATATATATTTTTAGAAAAAAAACAGCAGCCTTTCTGATATTTATCTTCCAAGTCAAATGTCAAGAGTTTTTTGGAGGCTGAGTGCAAACATACAACAAATTATTAACCAAAAAGTGTGAGTTTATTTTATCGTTTATTTTAGTGAGCAAGCCAAAGAACACACGGAGCTGCTGTTTTCCAGTAAAAAACAAACAAACACAAAAAATGATATTAATCGTGGATACTAAAAATCTTGCCTTTAAGGCTAAACTTTTTCAAGAGTTCAAGACTTTTTCATGAAGCTGGGTTCGCAAAGTTTTTTAAAGCTCAAATACTTTCGATCAGGGGATATCATTAATATTTGTATATAACTGGGGGCTTGTAAAGCTCCTTTGTGATTAACACCCTTTAAATGAATTCATCTAAACTTAAAATCTTTACGATGCGACATTGAAATTCAAGGATTTCCAAAAATTCCAAGAATCTGTAAAAAGTCAAAATATAGATGACCACACTATGGAAATGCTGTGTTAGGTTTATTATATAGCCACTAATAAAATGTAAAACTAAATAACCAGGTATATCTTTTGATAAATACCTCTAATATCTTCCTCCACCCATGACTTGGAACTAGGCTGGGCTAAGATGCGCCATTTTCAAGCGATGGCCAGACAAAATGGCAGCACGACTATGTTAATACCAAAAGTAAGCAGAGCTGCTGGATTAGCGATAGGATATTTAGTGGATGTTTCCTGAAGTGTCTGTGTAATTTGGCGACTCAGTTTTATTTCTATAGCACATTTCATACACAAGGAAACAAACTCAAAGTGCTTTTGTGAGTGTACCTACTTGTATAAGCATCAGCAAAGTAGTGTAGTGACATCATGCAAAAAATACTTATCCTATATAATAATAATGATAATAATAATAATAATACATGTTATTTTTATTATTATTGTTATTATTACTATTATTATTATTATTACATCTGGTGGTGTGTTATCCTGTTTTAAATGATGAAAAGTGCATAATATCTTTGGCTCTGCTTTAAAAAAAAAAAGAAAAAAAAGACAATGCAACACAACTTGTGAGAAACAAACTAATTAAATGATACCAGTACGTAGTGATGGCAAAATGAAGCTTCATGAAGCATTTGCGATACTTTTTGACTCATCTAGATGGTGCTCTTGATTTAAAAATAAAGGCAAGTGCAATAAAAATTGATTACATTTGCATTGCATCTTTGAATCATGAGTGCCATCTTGAGGAGTCAAAAAGTATCGCAAGTGCTTCATGAAGCTTCATTTTCCCATCACTAGAAAACGTTTTAGCGCAGTATGACTCATGTACTGGTTGCCATTTTTTTCCATCTCAGTGCTATCATCGCATTCATTAGCTATAATGTGTTGGGTGTTCTATTATTCAACATTCAACTTTCAACATTAACAGCACCTGCCAGTTGTGGAGCTTTATTAGTGAACACCGGATTTGGGCAAGCAATTACTTAAAAATTAAATAAATAAATAAAAGATTGGATGTCAATTCCCAGTTTTCAGATCTGGGAGCACTGAAAGTTCATTTAACGTAAATATGCTGGAACATTTTAACGTTTTGCGTTAGCTATTAAATCCTGCAAAGTTTTATTAAGCCACGTTTAAAGGAGCTAAACACATCCAAAGGTTAATATATGCTCTTTACAATATACATTGGGAAGCGTTCCTCGCAGCCTCCCAACTTAAAAGTGAGATATTCTAAGCTTCTATACAAATACAGCAGCCTTGGAGCTCCACTGTCAAGTCATTATGTTACTTTGCTGTGGCAGATTAAAAAGTAAGCAAAAGAAATACATTGTAAACAGTTTCGCACTGCATACACAGACTTATCTGCCCTGGTGAATGTGATGATAAATACTTAATAAGCTTAAGATTGTTTAATATAAGGCGTTGTGCGCTACATGACATTCTTTTGCTCATTTGAAGAGATTGTGCATGAGCAAAACAGCAGTAACCTTATCTTACCTCTTCATTTGTTCTTCACTTTGTCTAACTTTATCCAGTGTATAGTAATGGTGATTTGTTTACCCTATAAGCTGGGTGTATGGATTTCTTTATTTTCCTTAATGAGAAGATAAACCGCCCTATTTGCATTTGCATTTTAGTTACATGTTTCTTTCTCATTAGGATAGGAAAGGATTAACAATGAAAAATGATTAACAGTGTGTGAATTACTCGGTATCAAGTAAATTTCCTTCAAAAAATGTATTATGAGTTTAAACTTGCAACCTGGGAAACTCATTTGTCATGTTAAAAAGAACCGCAATGACATGTGTATTTAAAACATTGCAAATGAAATAAACAGATGAAAAAACAGCAAAAAAATTTAATTAAAATAAATGTGACTGTCACGGATTGAAATTGGTTTAAAAGTTTCACACAATGTGGTGATTTGTTTCTAACTTGACAACACTGACTTCCCCCTCAATTTTCAAATTGTTGATGGTAAAAGGTACTCTGTGCTTTCCTTTCATTTATATGATATCCTAATCACATACGATTGTGACATTTTCCCCGATCTTGAGCGAGTGGTTAGGATTGTATTCTATAGGTTGGGTCGTGTTTTGATGTTGGTGTATTACGCTTATGCAGTTATTATGATTGTGCAGATCAGGGGCTCATTGTGTCATGGATATATTATGCTTATGCAGTTACTATGTCCAGTGTGGATCATGCTTATGCAGTTATGCCCTTATAATGATGGTCAGTTATTATGCACCTCATATGTGTCTATATTGTTCTACGTTCCTTATGATAGTGATAATGTAGTCAGTTGCTATGTGCTTTGTGTACACCCCCTGATCAGCTTGCCAATGGGAAGCCCCTATCATGTGGCTAGTTTAAGGTTAACCAAACTGATTCTAAGCGAGGCCATTGTAAATTATCTCTATAGTAAACTTTGTTAAACAAAATTATTACTAAACTATTCTCTTTGTATTTGGTTTCAAAGGGTGGTGTCCCTGATGAGATGAGTGAAGGTTGTAGTGGCACTGGCACACGCGCACAGACACCTGACCTAGGTGCTCCGCCCCATTAAGCTTGCACTAAAAATGGTCAATGTTTGCAGGCAAATCCTTAGTGACAACAGGCAAGATGACAGAGCAAAGAGTTTCGGTAAAGGAGACTGCTTTTACAATGTCAGCGGGATATAACCGGAGCAAGTTACATCTCAGATAATAAAAGCTTTTCAGTCACCCTTTTTGGGTGATTTCCTCTTCAGTAGGTTGCTTGACATTAGTCAAAGAATGGTCAAAGTTTGTGAAATGTAAGATAAGAACTCTAAATTTAATTTTACCATGAGGAAATTTCATACATTTATTTTAAGATTTAGCCTTAACATGTACTGTATATAGAAAAGCAAAACTCCTAAGTCATTGCCTTGCAACTTGTACTAAATGTGGAACGGGGCATAAAGCAGCACAGGTTGTCATAATTATGCCAACTAATTTACACTTAGATGCACCATTTGAAATGATGTGGTTCTCATGTTGCTTTCAAATGGCAGAAACCAACTTTAAAAAACAACTAATTGGCAATACAAGAGCTAATGTAGCAATGACATCTCCAAAACAGAAAACAGGGAATCAGCTCATAATGATGAGAAATATTTCTTATTCAGGCGGGCAGCCATTTACAAATAATGGGATACACTTCTTACAACAGGTGCAGTCAACCAAAAGTCACAATGGCAGTTTTCGCTCAGCTTTTAACATTATGTGGAGGAAGGTAAATAAAACCCGCAAAGCTGTTACATGGTGTGTACGGCCTCTTAAAAATACTAGCAAGACACTATTTCTTTCTTTGATTATGTGCAAGTTCATGACAGAATTACAATATAAACACCAAATGTGTGCTCATGGTTGCCAAGATAGGGGTTGGAGAATGGGGGCATTTGCACATCCAGAATCAGGTTGTTCATCTTGGAGGTCGCACGTCTGCTCACAGCATCTTCCTCTTCTCAAACTCCTAAAGACAAAAGAGAAAAGCAACAGGGAATCAAATGACACAGACAGAAGGGAATTATTTATTCGTGTTGATATCTCACAGCTCTTTTGAGAGGAGGAAATAGGCTGCGAGAGCAGAAGAGAGCCTGTTTAGAGTTTTCCCTAGAGTGGCCCTCGCATGCCTGCAGGTTCACGACCAAGTTGCTGTTGTGAAAACTACTCGCGTTCTGTGATTGATTAGGACAGCTCGGCAATAATCTGATACAGTTGCTTTATTTACTAAATCGGACCGCGTGACTATAAATGAGAAGCGTTATGTTTAGCAGGTGTTTATTTAAATGTAGTATTCAATTTCAGACCAGTCACACAAAAGGTAGGATGGCAAAATGTGTCCTTCCCTTGGAAACTTCTCTTCCGTGGGGTGTGGGGGCGGTAACTTAATGCCAATGCCATTTATCAGGTCCGCAGAACACACAAGGACTCACTGCGTGGCCCATTCCAATGAGGCTTGGAGATATCTAAAGGTATACTGCCACCCTGAGGAGGCACTAGGCCAATGATTTAACCCCCTTCAAAGCCTTTAAAGCCTCTTGTTATTCTGGGAATAGGCAAATGAATTAAGAAACATTTTGGTGGGTCAACATGGGAGTTGTGCTTGATTGCAAACAGCTGCTTTAACAAGAAGTCAGCGGGGCTCAGTCATTTGGGACGAAGCTGTTAAAGAAATAACAGTGTAAAGACATGGAAAAAGGCAAACGAGAAAAGGGAGAGATGGTTGTGTTGCACACAGAAGCTTTGGTGTGGTACAAGGAAGAAAACCAGTGTTTGTGAAAAGGGGTGGCGGGGGGGCTTTGACAGGAGATCGACGCCTGACATGGAGTCAAAATGAAGGAATGGAGGATGCCACTCAAAAAGTAACGCCAGACAACGGCTTTTATTGAAACAGCAGCGAGAGCAAGAAAACATGTCAGGAAAGAAGTGCAACACATTTAAAAGGAGAGCAGCGGCAAGCGCTCGGCCCACCTGTGCCACAAAGTGTGACGGCAGACGCAGAGTGCACCAGAATACATTTCATGACGCAAAATTGACTCACGCAAGAGTGCGTGTACGAGTTTATTTCGTAAACAAAAGTTAAGAAGGTTGTAATTATTCTTGCATATTAACGAAGTCGTCAGATGAACAAGTTTTTCTGATAACGCCTTCCTGCACCACAGGCACTCTCATTCCAGCGGCTATCACAGAAAATATTGCATATTTGAATTAGTTTCAAACGATGTCATCCGCAAACAGCTTGGGAAATATGAAAGTGAATTGCATAAATTTGTGAATTTTGGACAAACATCTAAATTACTGCTACAGATGCACAAATTAAAATCTCATCAGAGGCATGAAATCATTTAATTAGTTGTTGAAGTAATGTATATTTGTGTGAACAATATAAAATGATGTTACATGAATCCATAACTTGAAGCAACACTTTTCATGATTGCAAAGGTGCAGTAAGAAGAATTAATAATTATGTCTGTCTCTCTTTATAGTATACATTTCCCAATGCAGATAAATGTGGACTGAATGTGATCACTTGCCCAAGTTGAATATATATATATATATATATTTTTTTTTTTTAATCTAGTACAAACAATTTTGTCCACGCGTGTACTGTATATACACTTAGTGCTGTGTATGTTTAATATGATGATGACGTTTGGATATGGATGCCTGCAAATTAGATTTTACTAACAATCGAGCATTACACAGCACCCGTTTTTTGTTTTTTTTGTCTCCTAATGTAATACAAGTCTGCCTTAATCTACATTTGCATTGATATTATCTTGCTTCCAGGTGATGTTGTGCGACAATGGTTTCCCCACAACCTAAACAGGTTGGCAATGGTCCCACACACGAGGCATAGCGGCTCCTTGCATTTCTTAACCACTTTCATTACGGCAGTCGATGAGATTAACAGAGATGTATGAACACAGCGTGTGGTGGTGGGGGGCAGGGGGCAAAAATGTGCAACTGCACTGCACGTTTTTCACAATTACACTCAATGATTATGAATTAAACTTACAAAAAAAAAAGTGCTTGTAAATCAGTATCCACATGCGGAAGAGCCAGCAGTGGTAATGAAAGTAGAAGATGACAAATGAGTGTAATACATGCACCCCACTTTTTATACATCCTTTTAACAACGCTTCTCTTGAGATGTGCAGAAATAAAGACACAGCAGCCTTAACTCACCCACTGTCAAACGTGCATATATTAAACGCTAACCTTCTTTATGGTATATTAAAATTTCCCGCTCATACTTTCTACTACTACACAATATAGTCCTGGTTCAAAGAAAATGTATGAAGGAGCATTTTGTATCATTTTGCTTTCATCTCATTATGCTGAACATCCTCGGTTGAAATAAAATTGAATGCTTTTCAATTTATCTGACGAAAATTGGAGATTCATCAGTGCGTGTACATAACAGGATTTAATTGCTTATGTACGTGTAGATGATAGTTTGCAATTTTCGGAAAAGACCCACCTTGAACATCGTGCTACCCAGCTGGGCAGGAGACATGCTGACTACAACTCCAGCTGACTGCAGGGCAGCAATTTTCTCTTTGGCGCCTCCTTTTCCACCAGCGATGATAGCGCCGGCGTGACCCATCCTTCGGCCGGGAGGAGCGGTTAGCCCGGCGATGAAGGACACCACAGGCTTGGCGTTCGCACCCTGGACGCATCGGCAAAGTGAGGAATAAGGGAAATAAAAGGAGGTGAAAAGACCCACTAGAAGGATAATCATCTCATTTCCAAGTGTGAGGACTTTAGCAAAGCATCCTAATGGCATAGTCATAGGCAGGACAGAAAGAAATATAGGAGAGGTGTGCATAAATCAGGGCAATTTGTTTTCTGCACCTGCATTTTATTCATTCATTACAAATTAAACAACCCATGTCCTCCCATTACGGAGACTTTCTGATAAGAGTCTTATCTAAGCAGCCGTCTCTGTCTCAGCCCGCATTATTAAAACAAAGGGTCAATCAAGCAGTTTAATTGCATGGGTTGCTAGATGACCAGATAGGGGCCAAGGCGCCTGCCATCTCAAATCATCTCATTTCTGAGATGGTAGTTAGTCATGCCGCCACTGATTAGCTCAGCGCCTGTCTGTCTATATTGCTTGCTCCTTGATGGATGTTGCGCTCAACAGTTTAGATCATTTCCAAGGTGAGGAGCGCTGGTATTTCATTTGTCGCAATAACATCAGAACTGGAAAGAGGGACTGTGTGAGAGTACTAATATAGCGGTTCAAATCGTACTTCAAACACATGCACAGCATACAAATACAAAGATACAGTGTAATTTCTCAAATTGAACGCCATCAATGTCAAATTGTACATTTGGTTCATATTGGGAGGGTCGTGCTTCTTAAAAAGACACAATGCAATGCAATTGTTCTGACGTGATTTCATTAAATGTGCCACCCCAGACAACAATACCTTTGGTCCTAGAGTACCAACTTTACTAGGGATGGGCGAGTACCGATACCAGGTATCGGTATCAGGCCGATACCAGGACACATTTCCCGGTATCGGTACTCGCAACGAATATCGATACTGGTATTGGCCGCCGCTCTTGTGGCCATTTTTCGGTAAGGAACTTAAGTCTGAAACGGTTATGTTTTTGCATTTATTGACCGCCACAAGTGGCTCCGGTAAGAGAGCACATAAGTCTTTAGTTGTAACAATTTAATTAGCTCTGAAGTGCAGAGAGATCTTTGTATATTATATAGTATATCGTCATTGACTATGAGATGAATGACAAGCGGAGACTGTGAAACAGGAAGCGTAAATACAGAGCACCCTTTCGTATTAAAAGCATGGATTTCAAAATAAGATATAATCAAACTTCACACACTAACCAGCTTGAGGAATTCTTGACATGGTAGATATTACTAAATTACTTGATTACTTGTATTGAATTGAATTCTTTGCACTTCACTATATTCCTACAACCACATATTTTGATTGGGACTTTTTTTTTTCTGGCCACTGGATTATTTGTTAAATTTTTTTGAAATTCATTTTATTGTGTGCTTTATGCAAAATGAATTTTATGAGCAAATTGAAAAATATATAATTGCCATTAATTTGATGCAATTTTAGGGAAATTTGCTATAGTTGGGATATATATGTGATTTAAAAAAATATATGTCATTCTTTTTTTGAAAATTTGATGCATCATAAATACAGTAATTTCTGGACTATAAGGCGCACCTGACTATAAGCCACGCTAGCTACATTTGGGGAATACTTGAGTTTGTTACACATATAAGCGTCGCCCGACTGTTTTAATGTTACCACGCCGGGTTCCCGCTATTTTCCTTTCCATAATGAGGGCGCAAATTGTCTCGCTGTCGTTCTGTCTCTCCTACTGTATTTGGGTTCACTTGGTTTGTTTTGCTTTGCCTGACGCTCTTGTGCTTCCCTTATAGTGCGCCCCCTTGTGATCTAATGGATAGCCGCACCTTTGTATTAGCCGCAGGGTTGAATGCAAGTGAAAAAAATAGCGGCTTATAGTCCAGAAATTACTATACTAATGGTATCGACATTTGGTATCGATGAGTACTGAAGATTTGAATATCGGTCTAAAAAAAAAAGTGGTATCAAACATCCCTAAACATTACATTACATTTACTTTTCGGACATTTCTACTGAAGTAAGCAGCTCCGTTTAACAGGGTGATTCAGTGGGAGTGCTGCTTTATTCAATAAACAAGTTTTTAAAAAGTTAAGCTTATACCACAAATATGCCCTGATGAAATACTGAGATGGATGCATCCACATGGGAAGCCTGGCATTTATCTAGTTCAGTCCCCGCGCAGCTCACATTACTATGCAGTGTTGTTTCCCCAAAATTACAAAAGGGTTTATGTAAGCTTGCGGGAGACAAGCTGGGCTAAAAGTCATGAGGCTGAAATGGGATGAAAGAAATATCACTAAACCTTCATGGAAGCTTGGACGAAAGATACTCAAGCAAATTATCATACGCTTATCCTGTGTAAGACCTTATTTCTGAATTCAGGAATCCAGCAAAACCCCAGTAAGGCTTGGCAGACCTTTGATACAAGTGACTTTTAATACCATATTATGTTGGCAAGCACGGCAGAAATTGATACTCAGTGAATCTTCAAATGTGCCCTGCATTATAAAATTTGACAACAGAACCAAGAAGGAGGTGCAAGGTTGTTTTCTTGGATTTTACACAATTATGGGTATTGACAAACTAACTCTGTCTCCAGGCATTAAAATCAATGAATAATGAAGCTTTGTTCCGCCCAACGTGACACAAAACTATAAGCCATTAAAACTGATAATTTGCCAGGTAATGTAATCTGCATTCTGTGGCGCCCAGTGTAGAATGCAGAAATATAAATGCTCTAAAATACAGTGCATTTTTAATTCATCCTCAGAACATGAAAAATGTGGTCTTGTTAAAAAATGAGTTGTAACAAGTTCTAATTAAGGCATTGTTTTTAAAGAGTTTTAGCCTCTTAATTGGTCATACAACATTGCATAATTTATTTACAGTATTACAAATAATATTCCTCTATCTGGGTCAACAGTTAAACAACAATTAAATGCTCTACCCCTTGATGTCAGACGTGCAATCATACAATCAGCGTAATAGCTTTATGTTTAACTAAATTTCACACATGCAACGTAAACGTGTGAGTAAACTGCGACATGACCATCATTATAAATACTTTTTGTGACAGTTGTTTGGTGGTGTGCCATTTTAAATGTTAAAATGTGCAAATATCATGAAGTTAAACCTACTTGAACTGTGAAAGTGAACCTTGATTAAAATTTACATTTGAAAATACAACTAAAAATCTGCAACTAGTAACTGATCAATATATGGCCATATATTTGAAAAGACACAGGCCTCTCATTACATTAAGCTTAGTGGGCATGATATAACCTCTAAATAAATGAAAGCGTTTAATGGTGAATGTTGAAAACTGAAAAACTAAAATGCTGGAATTAATCCATGTTATTAATTACTCATTTTCAGTAAAATTACTGACTGGTGTTTGCACTTTTTATTATATTCCCTTGAGTAATTTCCATTTGCTACTAAAATCCTGTTGCAAAATACCAAACATCAAAGTTTTAAATTGGAGCTTTGTGCTGTTCCTAATTGTTAAGTACAACACTTTTTGTGTGATGTTTTCAACACATTCTGATTTCAGTGTTTCCTACTCTTGCTTGCTTTATTTGAACTGTGCCTCACTGTCAACACTTTGGGTGACGGGTTGTGTTGCTTGCAGTTTGTACTTATTTGTGGAAAGAGAGTGAGGGAGCGAGAAAGAGAAAGACAGAGAGAGGTTATTCTCCTGAGACGCTCGCAGGAGATTTGCATGCATTAGAGTTACTGAGGGTAAATCAAATCAATTTCTCAGCTTCAGTGCACCATAAACACACAAAGAAATACAGAAACAAAACACACACATCCCGCATACAATAAGTAGCAAAAGTGCGGGTCTTGCCTGGATTTAAAAATGTCAATTGCATTTTCTTGCTGCACAAGCGTATTGTCTCGCTGCTCTATATCGTCACAAAAGACGTGTTGCTCACCAACACGGTACATTTGAAAAACATGCCTCATGAGTAGAACACTCAAACACCCATCTGCCTTTCGTCTTCATCTTGACCATGTTAATCACACGGACTTTGCACACAAAACGGGGCAGGACTTTAGCTGTAGGCTGGGAATTAGTCGACTCATCAAAGCTATTTGTTTGCGGCACCTGGAAGTTGTCGGAACCAATATTTTGTGTTTCCGCACATACTCTTATTGGTGATGTACTCCGACCGGCATTCACTACTACTAACTAAGATGCTTTTTAGGGTTTGTTTGTGGTCTCAGACTGTATAGGGAGAAAAATATCATCGCTACATGTCTTATGTTTGTAACAAAACATTCTTTATCAAAATCGCTAAATAAATAAAAGAGTTCTAATGAATTTATTGGAGCCAACACACATAAAATGGCGGCCCTACGTGCGTCAGCAATAGGAAGGCGGTATCTACTGTTAGCAGGGTTCGCCATTTCCGGTCCTCGAGATCCGGAGCCCTGCATGTTGTAGATGTTTCCACCCGCAAGCCGCTAGCACGCCTGATTCATATGATCAGCTTTAGTATCTTTACTATCAGCAGGGATGTGATTTGACCAAAGTGAAATTATCTGAAAATTTAGCCAGGGGTCTGGGGGCCGCTGGCACCCAGCTAGGTCCAGGGCAGCGCCCTGGAGGGGGGACAAGGGGGGCGAAGCCCCCCGGAGCTCATGGGTTTTCCGTGTTTTTAAGTACTTTCAATTCACTCACATGACAAAGAAATAGACAAAACAACAGCATAAATTTTCAATGTATATTGAACTATCCCATATAAAATGGCAGTTTTAGTCAACTCAAAATCAGTCACATTCAAAAACATTGGACTGCCTTTGCTTTTAAAAACTATCACTGAGAATATCATCATATCTAACTAATGTGATTACTAAGTTAACACATAAATAATGTTGAAGAGTTCAAATTTCATGAACAAATAATTGTATCATGACCAAATGAAAAGTAACTCATATTAGAGCATACCACAAATGTCTTTGTTATAGCAGAAGATGTTATCTGTCGGAGTCATGTGCATACACAATGAACTACTAAAAAAAAAAAAAAAGGAAAAAAAAAATCAGATTTTTTTTTTTGGGGGGGGAGATAAAAAAAAGCGGAATTCCGCGAATTAGCGGAAAAATCACATCCCTGTATCAGGTGTGTTGGTAGGCGGAAGCATCTAAAACCTGCAGGACTCCAGACCTCAAGGACTGAAATTTGTGAACCCTGTACTATAGCATAGAGCAAGAGTCACTCCTCCCGACATGACGACGACTCCAAGTTTTTTTCCTTTCACTCCTCTAAGTAGCGTGCAGGCTATCCAGCATTTACCATAAAGACTAATACTACGGTTTTATGCCACCAAATGTGCAAAAACTGAGCCAAATTGACCCAGTTGGCCAGAATGCACTGAACAACAGACGCAAGGGAGTTTGCAAACGAACAAACTCACTTCGCAATACCACTGGCTAGGTTAGCATTCTCTAGTAGCATTATCATGTACTCATGACGTTTATGGATTTAAAATGACTTGTAACCAAAGAAGAACACCAAGGTGATGGCGCGGGATCCTGGAGCATAAAGTAAGTTATTTGAAAAACCTTTCTGTGCTGTTAGTATGCTGCTTCAATGGCCATTGTAGGTTCAACAACTCAATGTTTGAACGAGACAAGCAAATACGTCAGGCTAAGTAAACATATGATGAAGATAAAGCGCTATGTGCACTCCATTTAACGTTTAATATTTTGATCAAATTAGATTTTTCATATGCTGGACTGTGAAGTGATTTTCAGGAAAAGTACAATAACTATGTGATTTGAGTTTATTCAGAGATAATGCTAATCGCGATTGTTAATCGTTTAGCACAGGCTAATTTTGTTGGTGTTTGTGTATTATGTGCATTTGAAATTAAACTTAAATTTCAAAAAAATAATAATAATTGTTAAGTGTTTAAAAAAAAAAATAATTTAAATATTTTTTTTTGGGGGGGGGGCGATAAATCGATTAATCAATGGGGGAAAAAAAGTCTATTCAGCACTATTTAGCTGTGATCAAGGAGAAACGCTAACAGAGATTACATTGTGTTCTTGACTTTACTGTGTTATGTTTGAAGAGGATACCTTATATCAAGACACTAGAAGTACTGTCACAGAAGGGTAGGAAAAAGAGTAAGTAAATAGGTTGGTGTCCCTTACGGTGTTGTGTTGTTTAAGATAGTCTGCTGCATTCTCCTCTGCATTGCCTCCAATCTCCCCAATCAGGATTATGCCCTCCGTCTTGGGATCCTGCAGGAACACCTCCAGGCAATCTATGAAGTTCGTACCATTGAACGGATCCCCGCCAATACCTTTGGAGGAGACAAGGCAAATGTGTGTTGTGTACCCATGGATCTCTCAGGATCATCGGTGTGAATATTTGAGGACCACAGGGCAGCACAGCCTTAGAACGGAATGCAAAGCAGGCGAAACGAACTTTAAGCCTGATACGGTCTGATCATCACAGCAGCAGCGGGCTCTTTTATGGCTCCTCATTGGGGATTTGTGAAAACAATTCAGCACAGTCGGAATTGCTTCTGGTGAGCAAACGAAATATTAATAGATGGATTTACTTTGAGCATGATTTTTGTGTATTCTACATCTCAAGTGTATTTCGTTATTCTGCCTCATCAGGCAGTGTGCTGACTCCTACGTTCAACGACTTCCCAAAGTATTGAGACCTCCGTACCTTTTGCACACTACAGTACTTTCCATTCACATTCAATTTGGACAGAAGATGACTAACTATCAAAGGTTCTCAATATATTTCGGATTCACTATCATTAGTGTATTGCGCGATTTAACGACTTTAGAGTCTGGTTTCTATCTATAAGATGTTTATTTTAACAATTACCATTTTACGGGTCCTTTAAAATGACGCCGAGGGCATTATCTGCCCCTTTCAGAGCAAAATGCTAAAAGTTAAAGGCTTGGACTGGGTGCTTATTAAATTAGCTTTAGCAATACAGCATTGATCTGAAATTGGGGGTAAAAAAGAAAAGTTGAACTATGATCTACAAAAGGATCAGAAAAGAGAAATTCTAAAGCTATGGGACCTGTATTCCTCACAGCAGCCAGCAGGGGACAAGTTCAATGGTTGCAAAAAAAGGCATTCAACTGTAGGATTTCAGTAGCTCAGATTTACAAGTCTATTTATGTTGCTTTTCTTTAGTGGTACAGAATATTTGTTCCACTACATTTTATCTGCAATGTTTCCTATCACATCCAAAAAGATTGCCACGCACATTAAGAGCCACTAGGCGCTTTGTAAAAGTATTTCCACTGGAAGATTACACCTCCAGAAGCCCAATCTTCACAGGCAAACATCAACAAAGTTATGTGTATCATAAAAAAAAAAAAAATACCCACCAATTTTAAGAAGACGAAAAAGTTATGAATAATAATCAAAGAGAAGCACATTAACAGCAAAACAGATGACAGTGATATTAAATATTGTACCAACGGTAATTTTGCTGCAGCCCCGCAGGTCAGTCAGACTTTAAAGACTCTGTCGCAGTACCACCAATAAACCACTTTAATAAACTGGAACGAAACGAAACTCCATTGCAGCAGCGGCCTTTATGAAGTCAGACTGGAGGACACGCTATAATTAAAATGTCAAAATCATAATGAACCCAAGTTGTTTTTGTGTTCTTTTGGGTGTCAGACTTGACCTCCGTTACTGGTTGGAAGATAAATTGGCCATAAGGTTTTGTTTGCATAAAATAACAAATTTTGGTGATAGTAAATAACTGTCTGCGCTTGCCGTCACGGGCAATTGATACTGACACACTCAATCGATCAAGATAATATTCAGAGAGCACAAACAGTATGAACTATGTCAAAAAAGTGACAATATGGAATGGTTCATGATCGACTTCATAGTTAATTTCTGTGGGGTGATTTGGCAATACACATTCGAGTGTGAACAGTGGAGCACCCAAAAAGTATTTTGTTGTACAAATGATGGCACTGTGAATATGTGTTTAATGTTAATGCAGCATGGATAACATCACTGTGATCTTACCAATGCAGAGGGACTGGCCAAGGCCAACTTGTGTAGTTTGGTGCACAGCCTCATATGTCAGAGTTCCTGATCTAGACACAATACCTAATAATAAAAGAGGAATGTTTATAGTTATTATGTTGTTTTTGGAAAATATATCAAACATAGATAGCACTTTTCAGATTCATTCACATTCACCATTTCTATTAGTTTAAAAATGTTCCCCTTTTTTGTTAAGAGTATGAAAACCTAGAAATTGTTTTATGGTACATTTAGAACAAACATAAAATTTTTGATTAATCGCAAGTTAACTAGTGAAGTCATGCAATTAATTACGATAAGAAAATGTAATCGCCTGACGCCCCTAAATTTTTATAAAAAAAAAGATTTAATCGTGTCAGGCAATTCAATGTTTTTAAGTGTAATTAATCGCATGGCTTCAATAGTTAAGTCACGATTAATTGCAAATTTTATATCTGTTCTAAATGTACAATAACAACATTTTAGGTTTTTCATACTTTTTTAACAAAAGTGGGGAAAAATGATAAATAGAAATATATCAAATGAATTGTTGACGTCTATAGCAGTCAATGGTAGTGAATGTATTAAAAAACGGTTAAATAACATTTCATTTAATTAGTGTGTGAAAACAATTATAAATAAATACTATTGTGAAAAACTTACCAATCCTTCCTTTTTTGTGAATGTGGCCAGGCATGATCCCAATCTTGCACTCCCCAGGCTAAAAATGAACAGTTCAAATCAGAACAAAAGACAACAAACAGTTCAAGTTCAACCTTTTGTAGCGTCAAAGCGTCTCCCTGATGCAGCTTAATTCATGAAACATTTGGCAAAACATCCAATTAGCTAGTCTCTGTTGAGTTTGCACTGCATAAATCCATATAAATAATCTCCAAACTATTACTTACAATCCTTTGTATGGTAAAAAAGGAATGCAATGTATTTAATTTGAAGATCTTGAGCATGTGTGCATTCAGGAACTGAACAGTAAACATATCATATTCATATATGTTCACATGCTTACATTAATGACTCCTGGGCAGTTAGGGCCAATGAGACGAGTGGCACTCTGGCGCAGGAGTCTGTGTTTCACTTTCACCATGTCCTGCTGGGGGATGCCCTCAGTGATGCACACCACCAGGGGAATCTCGGCATCAATGGCCTCAATGATGGCAGCTGCAGCAAATGGAGGGGGCACGTATATCACGGTGGCATCAGCTCCTGTGCCTTCCTTCGCCTGAGGTTAAGAAATAAAGGCGTTGGAGGTGGATTCAAAATGGCAACCGTGAAGTTGTTAAACACTGCCATCTAATGTCTATTTAGAAGAATGACTCCAAACACGCGTTCATTTTCAAAATTCATGTTTTACTTTTGAAAGTTGTGATTAGTGCTGGACAAATTCACACTGACCTCCTTGACGGAGTTGAAAACAGGCAAATCAAGATGAGTTTTGCCCCCCTTGCCAGGAGACACACCTCCGACTAACTGCGATCCATAGTCGAGAGACTGTTGACTGTGAAATGTCCCCTAGGTGGAAAGAGAAGTCAGTGTGCGAATGAGTGTGAGATGAGGATAGCTCACTGCTGCAGTGTTTCACTCAGAGGAATCATTCACAAGAGACTAAATGCGTCATCCAGCGTCATCTCGCATCTTTCACCACGGCGACGTTAAAGGATACAAAAGAGAATCAATGTGCTTCTGTGGATGAATATGCTGGTACAAATTCTCAATTAGAAGGAAATGAAATGGTCTCAGCAGAAAAATAATGACATGGGTGCGGTTTAGTCATTGCTACTGTACATTAACGCTGGGCTTTATAGCCTTAAAAATAAACCTGATTCCCCAGCCAACAAAATCAAATATTCCTATTTAAATCCATTTTCCCCTTTGATTTTAGAACAAACAATTGACAATTCAAACACAACAACAACATTGACATTCAAAACAAGTTTTGCTTTATGCTTCATCCTGGAAGGGGTATCCCTCCATATTTGTTCTCTTTTCAAGGTTTGACTTTCCGTCGAACCCCGGGTTTTGAGTTTTTTCCTTGCCCGGCAAGGCCGTTTAGATCAGGGATGTCACTAATCTTTGTGGGCTTGTGAAGAAGCCCTTTGAGACTCTTGTGATTAAGGGTTATACAAATAAACTTGACTGGTATTAGGTTTATTTCTCCTGATACTGAACTCATTCACTGTCATTGACGGCTAGAGACGTCAAAAATTTATTTGAACTATTTCTATTAGTTCAAAATTTTTCCCACCTTTGTTAACAAGAGTATTTTATTGTATTAGAACAGATATAAAATGTGTGATTAATCGTAAGTTAACTAGTTAAGTCATGCGATTAATTACGATTAAAAATGGTAATCGCCTGACTCCCCTAATTTGTAATAATATTTTCTTTAAAAAATAAATGAAAAAAAGATAATTAAAAATTGGAAAATAAATAATTACAGTTATTTCATTTATTTATTTAAAAAAAATAAAAGATGACTAAAAATTAGGGGTGTCAGGTGATTAAAAATTGTAATCATAATTAATCGCATGACTTCACAAGTTAACTCACGATTAATCACAAATTTTATATCTGTTCTAAATGTACCAAAACAAATTCTAGGTTTTCATACTCTTGTTAACAAAAGTGGAAAAAATGTTTAACTAATACAAATAGTTCAAATAATTTATGATGTCTATAGCTGTCAATGGCAGTGAATGAGTTAGTATTGAATTTTTGGGGGTATTTACTTTATTTCTCTTGATACTCAAGTATTGAAACTGATAAACAAGTATTGATTTTTTTTCCTCTAAAGCCAGATTTGTTTGTTTTGTTTTAGTAACTTGCATTAACTTCCACAAAAATAACATAACCTTTTTTTTTCTCCTATTGGATTTTTTTTTTTTCTTTTACCTTTTTCAACATGTTGATAACATTAAATATTAAATAATTGGCATCATGTCTTTGGCAACGGAAAATATTTTGAACATGATTACGCTCATGTTGTCTGTTTCTTCTCTTTCTGCTAGTGTTCGAACTGTCTCATATTTTTAGGGGCAAAATGCAACATTTAAGGGGAGTCTATAGGTCTGAGTAATGCTGATTTTTTTATTTTATTTTTTTATGTGCCCCCCTCCATAATTTAAGATGGCCATCGCTGTTGCAGACCATCTCTATGGTCTGATGTAAACAGCTTTAATAATCCTATAATTAAAGAAATTACATGATATAGGAAAGCTGCATAATTTTGCCAATTTGGCTTAGTGATAAGGCCGTTATCTTGATTGAAAAGTACTTAAAATTAGGTGTTAATGCAAAAAGTCAAGCATGGTATTAACATTGTTACTTAGATGCCGTTAATTAGCGAACATACGTTTACGACTGTTTATTTGAACACAAACTATAGACTAATAACTATATGAGGAGCACTCTTTTTTTCTTGGTGAATTGTGATAGCATGTCTAATCTTGCTAATCTGAATATTTGGTATAAATGTTACCCAGCGGCTTTTATTGTGGAAAGTCATTTTCAGCTCAACAAATCCCATCAGTTATTCGTCTGTTAATTATCACTGAGGATGCTGAGACAATGTAATGTGGCAAAGGGTCATACTGCAGAAAAGGATCAATTAATGAAGAGGAATTACAAACTATGAATCAGCACTACCATTCAAATGTAATATATCCCTCCTCTCTGTTAGCTATGCTGCCCCCCTTCCCCCACCACTATCACCATTATTATTGCAAATGGGACTATAAATTTGAAGAATGGCTTGCTTATCAAGCTAGAACACAAAATGTATTCTCAATACCCCTAGCTTCATTTCTCATCGTTTTCTAATTACCTGAAGTGTTCACTGGAACCATTTTATTATGTTGAGGGCAAAATGGTGGATGAAAAATGGCATGTGGCCAAGCACAAAGGGGGATATAAATCAGCAAAGATTCATGTTTGTGGACTGTCAAACACATTTGTCAAGTTTTGTTATTCTCCTTGAGCACACGTGTTCAGATTGTATCAACTGTGTTTTGTCCAAGTGCTTCTTACTGATTGAAACAAGGACTTGCACTCAAATGCGGCCTTCAGCTTTCTAGTTAACGCGTGTTGGTGGGTGGAAAATAACAAATAATAAAATGAAATAATGAAGTTATCACATTAATCATAAACAAAATATCTTCTTACTGTTGAAAATGGCTCAATGAGTCAAGCAAAAAAGTGTAACTGGTTGAATGCTAGTTGGCGTGAAACTGTTTTAATTCCCATCCATCCATCATCTGAACCACTTATCCTGATGAGGGTCGCGTGTGTGCTGGAGCCTATCCCAGCTATCTTCGGGCAATGGGCAGGGTACACTTTGAACTGGCTGCCAGCCAATCACAGGGCACACACAGGGAATTATACTGACATGTAATTTGAGAGGGAAATGAATTTCGTATGTATTTCTGGAAGTGTGTATATATGAGCAGGTAGTAGGAGGTAAGCAATGGGCTCTTTGTACATCATCTCCCGCATAGCTGAAATATGGGTCTTATTTTCCAATTTTGAACATTTGCATTATTCTGCATTTCATTTCTTTTTTTTTTTTACTGAGCAGTTTGTATTACACACACAGGTTTGGGGAATCCAGGGTCAAAAAGTAAAAAAGCCTATTACAGATGCTTCTACTTAACTGGCAGGTAAACAAGCTCATCTCCACCTGTTGACATGTGTGGCTAAAGTCAAACTGTTACAGGGTTTGTTCTTTTTGGACCTGCATTCCACAGTCACAGTAAGTTCCATTTCTACTTCTATGGTTATCAATAAACTTTTGCTCTTTGCCATCACTGGTATCTTATTGTGATGAAAATAAATCAAACTCAAACAGAAAGAAAATGCAATAAACTCGGGGCTTACATCTAACTGTACATTTTTAAAATCTCTTGTTTGTGGATGATGAGTGGTACAAACTGTTTGGATGGTAAAGTTTAGGAACAAACCTGCTTTCCTGTGAAACCTTGACAGATGACCTTAGTGTTCTTGGTGATGTAGAGGTTCTGTCTTGATCCTGTGTAACAGTGCCTGACGCCACTTTGCTGCACTGAACCAAGACAAAAGAAAACCCACATTGCAACACATCGTTTGCAATTTGCAACAACTTCACACTAGGGGTGCACCGATCGATTGGCCTGATGATTTATCGGTCCCGATTTCCTTAATTTTGGAACATTTGTAGTCGGCCGATCCCTTAAAAATAAACTGATCTTTTCCACCAATCTAATCTCCCTCCTCAGAGGTCTGAAAAAGTCAGCCACTGTCCTGTTCTGCTGAGATGACTAATATTTTTATTTGAGAGAACTACTTCATGTGCAGTTAAAACAACCCATTTGTATTATTTCACCAATATTGTTCAATGTTTTTCAATAACGAGATTGGAAAACTGAAGGTATATGTTGCTTGTAATGGGGAGAGAAAAAAAATCGGTATCGGCAAAAATCGGGATCGGCAGGTCAGACTTTTTAAAAGATCGGTAACCAGACAGAAAATTGTGATCGGTGCACCCCTACTACACACATTATTATTATTATTATATCGGCAAACAAAGCACACTGTATTAAGAAGCCGTACCCATTCAAGTTAATTAGGAATAGCATACAATACAATTGACTGGACTGGATTGGATTAGCTGGTTTAGTAAACCAATGTCTGCATAGTGTGACAAGAATGATGTGTGTGCATGTACGTGGATATAGGGGAGATGCAAGTTAAGGAAGGCATCCTTATGTTGAAACGTGTGAAACTGTAAACATTAGAGCTTTATATGTTGTTGTTGTTGTTGTTTTTTTGTTTGTTTTACTCAATAATGAAAATAGTCCAATCTTAGGTGACATATGAAGCAGTCAGGATTGTAATCAAGCAGTCAGGATTGTAATCACACTCAAGACTGAACTTTGGTCTATTGCATCTCAGATACACAACTCGTCAGTGACTGTGCAAAGTTCAGTTGCAAACTCGAAAAGGTGACGAGAAGGCGACTGTAGCTTGTCATGAATTCTGAAAGCAGGCTGCCAATACTGACTGAATAAACAAACAATTGCATTCGTTACAAGCTCAAATGTGCTACATAAATATATAAAATAAAAGTAGTTCAATGTATGTTGCGTGCATGAAGAGCAATGCTAGGTCATTGTTGAAAAATCGCCCTGGCCTTATACTTCATAGCTGCTGTCAAGAGGTTAAAGTTCTGGTAGGGCGTTAGCATAAACAAGCTAGTTAGCATAGAGTACCTTTACACTCAATTCAAGACGCTAAGGTTGCTAACTTGTCTGCTAGCATGCTAACTGTCAAACAACTCTATGTGCCACTTATAGCAATAGCAAAATAAATGAGCAAGCTAAAAGAGCTTATGCGCAACACTCAAAAAAGAGTTGTGCAATAATGAAACAGTAATTTGATGAATGTATTAAGATTAATACTTACAAAGCAGCCTGGCAAATAACCTGCAGTGTGACATATTCGGTCATTCACCAATGACACAGGCTCGGGACCTTAAACACGAATATTAGCTGCCCATAAACATCCCTGTTTCAAAGTATAACAATTCGATTGACGTAAACAAATACTTTTATTATTGTTTGTACATAAATATTGTAAAGGCATATATATATATTTATTTAGGCTTTATGGCATTTTTTTCTGGTACTCGTCATAAACTAAGACGACATCACATATAAGGAGTAATATTTTCAGGCATAGAAGCGGCTTCATATAGCTGGTGCAATATGGGTGTTGTAGTGTTATGAGAAAAGCGACAATTATCAAAATCAAACACTGGATGGCGCAAACAGCAAGCAAATAGGGCTTGGCATCTTGTCACGCCAACATAGACACCAGTGTTTGGTCAAATCATGTCGAGGTGGATAAAATTAGCACATGGATGGATGTATAACTAAATAACAAATTGAATTTGAATAATCATTTTAATGTATTTATTCACTATATATTATCTCTAATTCTTGGTCCACAGTGAGACAAACCTGCATGTTACCCCAGACAGGAAGACAGAAAAGGGCAGAATGAGATAGAAGAGAAAAGGACAGATGACAACACGACAGAAGCAACAGAAACTTTTTTGTGCATTTGTTGCACTCGCACTAACAAGAATATGATGAGGAAGAGAGCGCATTTTGAGAGCGTGCTGAGTTCTGATCAATGGCATATGCGACTTCATTGTAAGCGATCAAGAGAACCAAGGCGATGTGTGAGCTTGACCTCAGGATAATTAGTTTGGATGGAGAGAGTGAAGGATGACAACAAAGTGAAGCAAAAAACTGGACTTGCATAATATGAAGTTTTAATGGAAATTGATGCATGCAACTTTAATCCACAAATAAAAACAATATAACTATATTAAACCTTGTCTGTACAAAAATAACACATAAAAGAGGCAAACCACAATCACAAGTGTTACTAGTAGCAGCAACAAAGCATGATGGAAAAGCTTCCTATGACTACCGTTGCTCTCCAAGTTAGCGTCAGTCAGCTCAGTAGTGCACCAGAAGTGGTGAGAACACATTTCAAAACTAAGAGTACTAACAGGAAATACAGTGTTAGCTACCTTAATCTTGCTGGTTTAACTTCATTTGGTAAGTGCGTCTTGTGAAGTGTAAAACGTAGGTAATCCCATTTAATGTACATTTGCTTATTGGTTTCTTTTTGTCCATTTTTTGTCCATTTTATGTTCATAAACTTGTTCAAATAAACACTGAACGTGCTTTTGTAAGAGCATTCAATTGTAAATTATATTTTTGATCAAATGCAATATGAATATCGTTTGAGGAAATGCTCATCTATTTTACATTGATACACAAACTTTAAAATTGCGTATGTTCATTAAAATGTCAACTAAAGTGAGCCAGTCTGAGCCCTGAAATTCCAGGGCTGAAAATGAGTCCCAGTCCGGCCCTGCTGACAGCCACACTTCCGTCAGCCTGCCCCAGGGCAGCTGTAGCTACTTAAATAGTTTACCGCCACCACAGTGTGAATGTGAGAGTCCATGAATAACGTATTCCATTGTAAAGCGTCTTCGAGTGTCTAGAAAAGTGCTATATGAATCAGATACATTATTATTATTATTCTCATCAAACTTAACCATTGGTTGGAAAGCGGACTAGACACATGCCCCTTCTGGGTCCAAATTGAGTTGAGATCCTTAAAGCTCTCACTACATTCTCTCCTTGCCGCACGTCTGCCGCTTAGGGTGCATAATCTCTCTCAGAACAATGTTGTCATCTGCTTTGAAAATTTGGACTCAGTTCCGCAAAAATTACGGCTTGGTCGAACCATCAACTCTTGCTTCTAACCAACCCCCTGGGTCCTTGGCCGACCAAGTGCTCACCCTAGACCCTACTCAGTGACGCGCCATATCTATCATTTATAGTTCCTTGGGATCCCTCAATCCTCAACTCTGTGAAATGGAAGTGGGAAGAGGAGATTGGAACGTCAATATTAGCTGATCAATGGGTGCAAATATGTAATCTCGTACACTCTTCCTCTATCTGTGCTAGGTGCGGTCTGCTTCAATGCAAGGTTATTTTCCGGGTACACTATACAAACACGAGGCTTCATCACTGTGTTTTTCAAAAATTATCAAAATTCTGAATAAAATGATCTACATAAAAACAGTGTGACTCATTAAAAAATGTCATCATAAAACCTGATTATGTTTAGAAATTATTCTTGTAAAAAAAAATGTTTTATCAATTACTTTTTAGAAATTACCTACAGAGTACTTTTTTTCTCAAGTTAAAATGTATTTCAAAAAATAAATAGGCTACAAAAATGTGAACATGTAGCATCCTCGGTTGAAATAAAGGTGGTCTCACAATTTATTTTATAGTGTCCTTGTATGAACACAAGTGTAAGAGCTACAATACAAATAAACAGAAAATGTAATGGGGTAGATGCCACGGACTTTCGACTTCCGGGTTCTACACATCAGCGTCGTTTTCGCCCACTGATGGCCACGTTCCAACACTCGCACCCCCACCCCTGCGACCCCCAACCGCGCGCTCTCGCCGTCTCAACTCTCTGAAATACTTCGGACAACTTAGACAGACACACTACACACTCACACTTGTCTATGAGAAGGTGCAACCAAGGGGCACAAATGAGGAAGCGCAAGAACTGGGACGCGGCCCACATGTCGCAAACAGGAAACGGAAACAAAGCTGATGTGTGAAAACCAGGAAGTCGGAAGTCCCACCTCCTTCGTGGCAAATACCCCATTCATAACTCAAACGGTATGTTATGTGTATCCTTTTACCTTATTTAAGCTATATAGCCTACCATAAATGGATTACCTTAAATTACTACGTTTTATAGCTTTTGACAATCTCTTCTTTAAGTACAAGTAGTATAGCAAATTAATCTTAAATGAAGAGAACACATTCCAAAATAAGAGTACTAACAGGAAGTACAGTGTTAGCTGCCTTAATCTTGCTGGTTTAATTTAATTTGGTGAGTGTGTTTTGTGAAGTGTATAATGTCTTATACCATTTAATGTACATTTATGTATTGGTTTCTTTTTGTCCCTTTTTTGTGCCCATTGTATGTTCACACAAAAAACAAAGACCCAGCTCTTATAAATTGATCAAATGCAATGTGAATATCGTTGGAGGGAATGCTTATCTATTTTACATTGATACACAAACTGTAAAATGGTGTATGCTCATTATGTGAACTACTGTGAAGTGAGCCGGTCTGAACCCTGAAACTCCAGGGCTGAAAAAGAGTCCCAGACTCCCAGTTCGACCCTGCCCTGGACTAAACCACTGCATTTACAACACACTGCTAGAGTTCTGTCACCTTTTCGAAAGCTATTTCTGACGAGGGGATTCATTTGCCATTATACAAACAGTCCACATCTTTCATGTAGAACACAGAACATTGTATCATAAAAGTTTTGCATGCACACGTTGGTCTTTGTTGAGCTGGCTCGGGAGAGATGTGTTGCATGCCACTATGCCAAATTGTCAATATTTGGAAAAAAGTCAATGAAAGGGATACGACATTGCTTAACAAGACATGACACTTTAGTATTAAACCTCTGAAATTATTAGCGTTTGAGTTGTCAAAAGTAAAGATGCTTGCATACATTTTGGTGAAGATTGTCTGCAGTTCATGACATCAAGTGGTGTGAAGCTTGTTTATATAACGAACTAGACCTCCCCAGTCAGAAGTCATTCAGGAAGTTAGGAATATAAATCATGCAAAGGCTCAAGGGGCCTAGGAATAAATAAGGTGGATATAGTACAGTATGTCCCACATTGTCGTTTGTATTTAATGTCATAAATAGTTTATACTGGACGTTTTGTCTGTAGTATATATGTCTATAAAAGATAAATAAGATTGCATAAATTCTGCATTGGGTCTGATCCAAGGAACTGGTAGATTTCCGAGGTTCCTGAAGTAATCTCTTAGCACCGCCCTCATACTGATATCCAATCAAAATCTACCAACTCCTCGAGTGATGATTGGTTTCACGGATCACTCTTAGGCATATTCACGACGGTAAATACGCTCTTTTTTAGCTTCTCGCAAATACTGTAGCACAATAATTACGTACCAGTAAGCGACTGTACTGAGAAAAGAACGCACATCATAAACGAAGCGTAGTCAAGTCAAACTCGAAATCTCCTGCACTGAGCATTTCAAGATGGTTTTAGAAACGATTTCGAGGATAATAAAAGTTCAGCTTCCAGCATACCTGAAGAAGCTTCCTCTCCCGGAGACGATCGGTGGATTTGTAAGGTTAACAGGTAAATAAACAATAGCTGTAATACAGTGTTGTTCTGGATGTCCTGCTGGATGACTTTTTGACTTTATGGGGGCAATTTTTTAGCTCCACGCGCCAAACCTTCACTTGCACCTACGGATACAAACAAGTCCAACGAGTCGGTAACTGTAAATTGGAATGTCAGTAAACAAGCTGACCAAATATTGCACGACTCAAGTCATTATTATTACCAACCTGGAGCACCGTGAATGAATTAAAACCCTAAGCCAGCTAGCCAAAGCCCCTCCAGCATTTTAGTTGATATTCTAAAATATGTTTGTTTTGTTTTTTCAGACCCACTAATGTATTGGTCAAGCCCACCATAAATTTGAGAGAGAGAAAATTGACTTGAGTTATTGCTTCATGGTCAAGCACAGTAGCCTGCATAAGCTGGGAATCATGCCTCATTGTGTCTTGGCTACTGTAGCGTATATTAGGTTACTGGACAAATCCAAACTAAAATGGGTTACAGAATCAACCAATTTAAAATGTTATAGTTTGAACTATTTATGTTGAAAGAAAAACAAGTGTTCTCTCATGTGCCATCTGCCCTTTCTATCAATTGTGTCCATCCCTGTGTCCGTAGTGTCCGAATGGCTGCGGTTGCTGCCACTACTGGGCATCTTGGCTCTGCTGGGCTACATGACCATTCGGCCCTTCTTTCCCAAGAAGAAGAAACAGAGAGACTGTCTGATCAACCTAAAGATCCAGAAGGAGAACCCCAAAGTGGTCAACGAGATAGACATTGAGGACCTTAACAGGGCAAATGTGTGCTACTGTCGCTGTTGGCGCTCCAAAACTGTAAGTCAATTTCTCTTCTTCTGAGTTTGCTTTTTACCCATAGTAAGAAATTGAGAATGTTCCCCAGGTCTCTGATGAGGGTAAGCAGTATAGAAAATCACTGGATAAAGAGATGGCTGAGAGTCATCATGTTTTATGTATCCTCTACAGTGTATGTATTCAGGTTTTAAATGTCCTCGGCTAGGAGGCTTGGGCAGCTCAACTGGCTAATAACATGAATCCATTTCCTCTTTTCAGTTTCCTGTTTGCGACAAGTCACACTTAAAGCACAACGAGCTGACTGGAGACAACGTGGGACCACTCATACTCAAGAAGAAGTTCCTATAATAGATCACCTGCTGGGAGATTCCCCTCTCCCTCAGTATTTACATTTATTTACAGTCTGTAATCATTTTTTATTTGCACTTGCAGGTGAGAAGTGTAGTGTCATGCAGTCATCAACTGAAGTAGTCCTGATGTGTTGACAAAGGAATGGTTAGCCTTTTCTGTGGTTTGAACAGGCCGATTTACATATTTGTAAATTTGATTTTAGTCTTTCTGAGAGCCTTCATAAATCATTGACATTACTTTGTGTGTAATGTGGCCTTTAATTAGTATAAATCTCCCAGGGTAACAATTTTCCTCTATTAGACATGAAGTAAAACCCTTGTTAAGTTATTGTGACAACCGGGCCTTCATACGTTGTGTTTATCTGCCTTACAATTTGAAATACTCATGCCCAAGCTAATACTTGTAAAGGGAGACTCCTAGCAACCAGTCTGATGCGCCCGGTAATTTTACTCAATCATTTCAAACCATTGCACAGGCGAGCTGTATCAGCATTGCTGTAGAATTTTACAAAGCCTGATTGAGGTTTATGTGAGTGACCCAAGGATTGTTTTCAGCCTGTTTCGTTGTATGCACTGTACCATAACAATGACTGTAAATACTTTACTTCCTTCTGGAGTGATTCCTAATACCTACCAATATTTTTGGATAAATGTTTATATAGCCACAGTTGTAGTTTCATGTTTTCCAGAGCACAATTTGAATTAAATAATTCCATATTGAGCATACATGTACAGTATATTTGCACAGTAATGCTTTGAGGTACATGCTAGTCCGTTAATACAATACCAACCAAAGGTTTGGACACACTTCAGTTTTGCCAAACCTTGCTAATGTCCATCTATAATGTCAACAGTTGGTCCACAGTATTGATAAGTGTCACAGAATAACTACTCCTAAATCTTAAGAACTAAGCAAGAGAATCACATAAAAAAACTTTATTTATTAAAGAATATTTAGTAAAAAACTAATTCTCAGTTCCATATACATTTCATAAATACTCTAATACTGCACACAAAACATACCACATAATTTAAATTAAATGAACATCATGTTCCTTAAGTTACACTGCATATTTTGTAGCGAAAATACCAAATGTGATAAAAATGTCTAATAAAAGATAAGTTTATTTGACTGAATATGATTCAGCTTCAATTTCAAAGCAAATGAAAACCTTTTAATTACTGTACATTTTCCTGAGTTTGTACACATAGTGATAAAAATAGTCATTAAAATAGGTGTCAAACATAAACACAAGTTTAAAAAACATACACTAATTCCCATTTTTAATAACTCTATAGGCTACTAGTTATAATTCTTAGTATTACCATGAGCCAGATTCCCTTATTTTAACATCCACACTCTTAAAAAAAAAAAAAGAAAAGGAAACAACATTCATGAAACTATTTCATTCAATTATAATGAACATTTTGACTCTGGACTGAAACTCTCATACACTACATGACCATTCACATGCGCAGATGTAGGTCATTTGTCTGAGGTCTGGAAATCACCAGTGGCTATAAATACATTGTCATTCACACGTTGGCTCCTCCCGCACGAAATAGATCAACAGGAGCTGTCTGCAAGACAGCATGACGAAGCAGGCCACTCGGTAGCCAAAGGAGGGCTGACATATCCAACATGTCATTCCAGTTATTTTGTTTCAATTTAAAGCTTCAGTCGAATGTTATGAATAAATACAGAAAATATGTCAACAGTGAAGATTTCCATGATAATAGACAACCTGATAAGTGTTGCGGACAAATGTGCTCAAATCTAAAATGAAAGCTATTTCATTCAACGCCTTGTTGCCTGCAATGAAACTGGTGATGTTAGAGAGTGCTTTCATAGGTGACCGGCGTTTCATTGTCCTCATCGCCGCCTGTCGCGGTGCCTGGAGGAGATGCAGAGGGAGCACAGGCAACGGTTACCGACATTTTGTGTTGTGCCTTTTCTACTTCTCAAAGTGTGTTACAGAAACCCTCATGTGTTGTGTGAGTAACTTAATGGTTGGATTCTGTGATACCTGTACTGAACAGGTAGTGTTTTTTTTTTGTTTTTTTTTTTAATTTTTATTATTATTTGTATTTTTTTCTGTAGAGCTCAGTAGTGTTTTAAGCAACAAGTAACTTTTGTAAACTTTGAAGCTTTACCTTTGATTAGCACCACTTTTGAACGAAAGCTCCTTTTTTAGTTCTATTATTTCATCATTTAGCCTTCTGGCTTGTCACTAATACCCATGCAGAAGGATATTCGGTGCAAAGCAATTCAAAGAAAAATGTGATCAACAAAAATATGGACTGGAAGTGAGAAGGATCAACTGTCTTATCCTTTTTATCCCATTTTTGATGGAATTTTTGAAACTTAAATTTTTTTGGAACCATCCTTTCCTGAACTTTTAGGTCCAATTTGTAGCTGTTTATGGTACAATAATTGCTTAACCACCACCACTATTAGTTACAGTGTTCGCCTGCAATTTTCTACTCACAGATTCACCTGTTCAAACTTTTTTTTTTTTTAAACCCATTGTTCATTATAAGATCGAAAATTCACCTCGTCACTGCCAGTTTTGTGCTCAGTCCACAGTCCTGTATAATACACAAGTTCTGGTTTGGCAGCATCTTGTCAACAAACTATGTTGACGTAAGTTGAGGAGCTTCATGTAGTGCTCTGCTGCCATGTTGATGCATCTACAGGCCATTATAAACCTTTTAAAGGGGGTATCAATTACTCATGGATGTTCACTATTTGAGGCAGTGCTCAACCCTAAAACATTATACTAGGCAGGCCTACTTTTTTCTATGTAATATTAGATGTGTCATGGCAGAATTACAGTATTGAGTGATCCATTTTCTAAAGAAGAAACTATTCCATTGCACTGACATTGCTGCAATAGTTGAAAGGAAGGATAGCCAAGCTACATTCCTGTTACATTTACTCACTACTTCACAACTACAAGGCATGGGTGGTGAAATCTGAGCTGGGTTTAGTTGATAAATATGCAGACACGTTACATACCTAAGAAAAAGGCTGATAAATTCGGTTTGACTCGCTCACCACAGGCTGAGTTCTTTGGTTTTTGCAGCAGGCACGGTCCGCACAGGCCTATGATTAGGGCTCCGACTGGCGCAGTGAGAAGAATGGAAAGCACAGCCACAGTCAGCACGTCCATGCCGTACTTCTGCATCTGCTTGTCTTGCCTTGCCCTGGCCATGTCCAAAGCGGAGGAGCCAATGGCTGCCTGGTGATTTAAAAATAACAGTTTACTTCTAAGGTCCTTTATGTAACAACCAGAATTAACTTCTTTTTTTTTTGGGGGGGGGGGGGGGGGGTATACCTGCACTGTGGCTTTGGGCATCCAAGCCAGGGCAATAAACAGCTTTTCTCGAATGTTAAAGCCGGCGAACAACACGCAAACGTAGGAGAAAAGGAGTCGAACCAGCAGGGCGATGAGCAGGGAAGCTATACCCAGTCCTGCACAAGAAAACATATACAGTATGTCATATAACTATTAATGACAACAGCCAACTCATTGTTAATTTAAAGGGATACTTGACTCATTGAGACATTAGCAGTAAAAAGTTCATAATTTGTCCAAAATTAATTTGATAATTAAAACCTCATTATTTTTTCATGTACAATTAATATCTTTAAAAACACATTTTCCACTTGCTGTCAACTGAAAACATCACCTGTGCTGAGGAAATAGGTAACGACCAATCAAAGCTCACCTGTTTTCTGGGTTTGGTCAGCAAACTGAGCCATGTTTGGTTGTTACCCGTTTCCTCAGCAGGGTTATGTATCTGTTTTAGTTTTTAAAGGTATTAATTGTTCACGAAAAAATAGCGTAGTTATCAAATTAATTATAGATAAAATATGAACATAAACTGACTCAATGAGTCAAAATATACAGCTTTCAAAAATCAATGTTCAAGTTTTTCCAGCACCTTACAAACAAACATACAGTATCCATTTTCCACATTAAAATTAGTAATATATATGATTATATACAAAAAAATATATTCTTTAACAGTAGAGAGAGAAAAAAAATGAACCACTGCACCGTAAACGTCAAGTTCTAATGAAAGCTCTTAAATAAAAATAGTCACGTGCTGATTGTTTTAATTCAAATACACTGTAATGATTGAAAAAAAAACTCAATACGGGTGGACCAAATTGAGTAGTATGTTGTAATTCATCATTATTGCATGTGGCAGCACTTCATCAATAATATTTTTAAACACAAAAAAGCAACATTAAAATTGTAGCATTTTCAAGAATTGTTATCACCCCTTGTGAAGATTATTAGACAATTCTCTCAGTGCTCTCACCAACTGTGTGTCCTTCCAACTCGGACACTCTTATCTCTGCTCCGATTAAACCAAACAGAAGTGGCTGAAACACGTCCCATGCCCAGCCCACCACTTCCTCCACTCGTGCCTTAACACAGAAACACAAAAACATGGCCTTAATTCCTGTTGCCTCTGGCATGGATGTAGCCGAGTAGGAAAAGTATTACTGTATGATTTTCGGTGAAATGCTAAAAGTTATTACCTTGTCTGTACCCCATCCGAGACCAGCAAGAAATGCCAATACCAGAGTGCAAAGGCCACCAGAACCAGGAAATCCAGCCACACCGCTGCCAAACACAGCAAAGACGGACAGGCCGAGCACCAGGAAGGATCGCTTCATCACCAAATGTTTCTACAAGGACAAATAACAGCCAATGAGTTATTGAGCCATGATACAATGAGCCATGTTGTGTGTTTTTGGCCGATCACAGTTTATGTTTCCAAAATCGGACAGCTGAGGGCAGTATCAAACATAAAAATAGACACATACTGTAAATACACTGATGATTGTAGTTTCTCACCTGTATTTTGTTAAGACACAAGCATGTTTGGAGACAGGAAAGGTAGTCCAAATGTAAACAGCGGAAAATGCACGTCTTATTTACATGGTTACAATCGTTTTTTTGTTCCTTTTTTCCAACCTTCAATTACAAGTGAATTTTCAAGACTCTCAAGCACCAGCGGGAAGCCGAGCTATAGAAGTCTGGTCTTTCCGGCCCTCAGTAACTGCCTGGGGTCAATACTACGGCGGTTAAACTCAATGACTCAATGAATTTCCTCGGGTCTCCTGACGGCCTCACGGCTCTGGCTGGGTTCTGAAGTGTTCGGTTTAGGTAAACGGTATGGGATTTTTTAATAGCTTTTAGGTGAACTATTGAATATACACACTCACATGCACATACACATACTCACCCACATACAAAATAAATAAATAAATAAAACATTTAAAAAAAGAGAGCAATGATGATGACATGTCAGATCGGTAAAATTACCGAATGAACAATACTGAGTTCTCCAGAAAAAAACAACAACAACTCAATGACTCAACAATGGACAGTACTCAAAGTGTAGTGATGTTGAAAGATGCTCAACGTCTACCTGATCAAGACTGGGAAAGTACTGGATGAGGAAGCCGAGCAGGATCCCGGCAAGCAAGCCACCGGCCACCTCCAGCACACCTCTCAAGATGTTGTACCATGTGGAACCTACACCAAGGAGCAAGATTTACAAGAAATAAATCATTAAATATGTTGGCAGCAAAAAAATTTGTTTAATCCTCCCCCCTCCATTACCTGTAGCAAAAGCCACTCCCAAGCACGTAGTGAACCCTGTTATGGCGAGAATGTCGTCAAAGCTGCCCGCTGCCATTAACAGAGTGGGGATGCCCTGCTCCACGCCGTAGCCGTCTTTCTGCAGGAGCAACATGGAGGGGACCACCACCGCTGGAGACACAGCACCGAGCACAAAGCTGCAAAGAGAAAGAGATGGCCCCGCTGAATGGATGCACCCTTAATCCAGTTAAACAGTTACAGACAGAGAAGAGTGGAAATTTACCCAAGGATGAAACCCCACACCCAGGGCAAACCCATGAGGAAGTGGGAGACCAGAGCTATGGTGCAGGCCTCAATGATGCAGGGCCCTACTGCCACACGCAAACACACAGACTTTAGCTTCCTCAGAGCCTGGCAAAACACAAGATTTAAAAGGTTATACAGTATTAAACAGGAATGATTTGCACACACACGCACACAGAATTGGGAATTTTATTTTGTATCTGTACTTTAAAAAAATAAGGAAAAAGACTATTTTTCATATCCTTAAGATCCTAAGTAGGCTACAATTTAAACATATATTTCATGGCACTTTTTTGCTTATTGTTGTTCTCATTGTGGAAACTACTGGAGCATATATTACAAAATTGTAGGGGGAAAAATCCATTGGGCAATATATCGCGATATTACAGCGCGCAATTTTCGAATTGGTTCGATATGCGGCCGAATCGATTTTTAAACATAATTTTTTTATTGGAATATTCAACAAAACGTCTTACTTAGGGTTAGGATTCACACATTAAGCATGAACAAATGTTATATTAATGGAACATTAAGCCTTAATATTTTATTTCAGTGCCGTTCAAACATGAAACAGACTGCAAGCTGTTTTTTAAATGCAGTGGCTCAGTTATAATGAATTTTCAGATAAATAAATACATTTTCATACAAATCTTACAGTGTACATGTACAAGTTTACTGATTAGTATTATCTAAATTTACGTTAAAAAAAAAAGCGCAATAATCAATTTATAGATTCGTACTGGGATTAATCGGTATCGAATCGTGACCTATGAATCGTGATACGAATCGAATCGCCAGGTACTAGGCAATTCACACCCCTACTAAATTGGAACATTTGTGGGAAAGCATCAATTAAAAATGTTATAATTTTCCAACCAACATGGTGTATTTAGCATTTACATAACTTAAACATGAAAACTTTTTCTGTATCTCTCTATGTGTCTTACCGAGGGATCCAAACCCAGACCGGCTCTAGCTAGGATGACAGCCAGCGCGATGTTCCGGAGTGAGGCGGACCACTTGAAGTTAATGTAAACACCATCTGTTATTACTGGGATATTTCTCAGCGTGAAACCCATAAGCAGCATACCTGGAATCGGAAAGAAAAAATATTGCTAATAATTTGATCCTCCCACGGTGTTCAAGTTTACAAAGTTTCAGTCTCAGATAGGCCACCTGAGGCTCACCTATCAAATTGTATTTTTCCATTTTCTGCTTAAAATTTGCAAACATAAGTAACTATTACTACGCAATACTAAAAATTAAAAACAAAAAATAGAAATGCAGAATCATAGATGAACAAAATGTAATCCACCAGACAATCTCCAATATCTTTACAGTAGATGCAAGTACCACAAAGTAAGTTAAGCTAACCTAGCATGCAAAGCATCAGAAAGCGATACTAGACAGTTTTAAAAATTTCACTTGAAGCAAAAATATTTTTGACTTGTACTCAAAATTATAAATGATAGATGTTTCATTTCCTACCAAGAAGTGGAGGGAATGGTGGAAGTCTGGGCAGCCGGATCAGAGCCACCAGTTTGCCACCAATGACTGCACAGATGAAAAGCACCGTGATGCCAAACAGGTTACCACCTGGAAGACATTCGTCCTCTGTGACAGACCACACCACTCCGAAGAGCACTGCGGCCAAAAGGACTGGGAGAGACACAAGAAAACAGAGTTATGAAAAATAAAAAATATGATTGCTGCAATTTCAGGAAACAGGTTTAAGCGGTTTTGAAAATGGATGGATGGGTTTTATAATGTCATAAATCATTGACAAAAATGATAACGTGTGGGCCTTCTGGGCGGTCTGGGCTTACCTTTTGTAATGACGGAGGCCACAAGGCCTCTTGGAGGACAAGGACAAAATCTGTGAAGCAAGGGGCAGCAAACAAGTGGGGGTTCTGTGTTGGTGCCAGCATCCACCACAGGGTTGCGAGGAAGAAAATAGGTTGTTTCCTCTGTGACATTTGGACTGGAACAACGCCGTACCACTACCTGGATCTGGTTCACGTTAAGGTGCTGGAAGACACGGAGCAAGGAACAAAACAACCTAGAACAGTAGTAACAAAATGATTTTGCAGATTATTGCAAAGGTATATTTAGACAGACTATCAATATGGTACAGTTGCAGCATTATAATTTCTTTATGTGTTTTGTTTTTTCAGCATTGGTTTGATTGATGTCTCCTCATCGGTTTCGGCCAAGAACTTTTATTTCTTTGTATCTCTACTGGAAATACCTGGTTATGCCAATGTTGAAGTGCAATGAGGCAGGGTTTTGCAAAAAAATAAAATAAATAAATAAATAAAATAACCAAGAACTCATTCAGCGTCATTCTGAAAAAGACCACTATTATTTATTTAGAGTAGTGCAGTATTTATACTGAACACATTGTATACAGTCAAAACGAAAAAGGCAAAATCTCAATTGCTGGATTGTTTGTTGATTAGCTAGTAGGTTACAAACATTTTTGTGAAAACAAAATGATGGATTGGGGAATTGATTTGCTGTATCTGCCAGTGAAAAAGTCTAATCCGATTATCTACGTCATTTTCCATGAATCAGAAAGTAGCCTGCTCACTATCATATGGATAGACTGACAACAAAAAATGTAAATGCTACTATTTTGTCTTTTGTTAAAGGAATGAATTGTGGCCTTTTGCCGATGGCAGAACAGCATTCAGCCAACATAAGCACTGTGACAGTTTGGTCTTGACACCGAGGAGGAGCTGCAGAAGTGTTTTGATGTGACTGACTGGTTTTCTGATTTTAAATAAGTGTATTTTTATTAGAAAATAATATTTGATGTATTTATATAAAACGTGCTCTGCAAAAGAACTGAACTGAGCGCTATTGGGTGGGGTGTGTAAACTGCCTGTTCACAGCACAGCGATAATCAGAGATTGGGTTTTGTGTGCGCTTTTACAAAAAAGACCAGTCATTGCCATGTTTGCCTTGTTCTTTTCAGAACACATGCAGCTGATTGCAGAAATGTGGAGAGATTTAAAAATTAATAAATAAATAAATAAAATAAAACTTGGAATGTTTCAAAAACACAAGCAGAGAAATGCTGATCATAAGCATAATAGTAAAGTAACACAATTGATTTTGATCGCATTACATATTTTAATTGAGGAAACGAAAGGAAATGTAAATACCTCCACATGGTTTCCTGAAGGCAAAGGAATTCTGTCTAGAAGTGGACTGGGTGCGGGACTCGGTGCGGGACTCGGTGCAGGACTGGGTGCAGGACTGGGCTCCGGCGTAGCAGGTTTGGACCTGGTCTCCTCCATGGCATCTATCTACAGAATATCTGGTCCACTCTTTTTATCACAGAACATTCAACTGAGGGGTGGAGTTGCTGGCCATAGATGAGGCAGTTCCAGCACTTGAACCTAAATGTGTCCACCTCTACCTCTGACTTGAAATCCAACTACACAAAAAAAAAAAGAGCAGTGTCAGTGGAGTTTAATTACATTTAGGAAATCTACTAGGGCTGCGTTTTGCATGCACTCAATCATTGCTGGTTTTAGCTCTGTTGGAACAAAACAATTATAATAATGATAACTTTTAAAAAACAACAACAACGAGTACGTAGTAGAATGAACCATTCAAGCATGACATACAATGTTTGCCACTAGCTGATGGCACTCAACAGCAGTTGGTTAATCCAATATTGTCAACAGACCACACTAATCGATGCTTACATGCTTGGCCATATGGTGCGACTAGCAGTGTAAGTAGGTGAACGTGGATGTTTTTGCCAAAGTCTGTCCTCACTCTGTTTCATGGTACACCTAGACTGTGTTAACTGCTAGCTAACTGTGCTAGTTTTAGGAGGGTCTGTAAATTCATGAATGGGTTAATAGTGTAGTACTACGTCATCGACATGGGCGTAGTAACGGCGACAGCTAACCGGTTAGCTTGTTTATTTCACAATTTGCGTGAATTCACGCCTTCTGGTTAACATCTCGCCGAGATCCGTTTTCGGACACCACCGTGGCTAAAGCGTCTTGATGTCTTCGGTTTGTAATTACTGTCTGTTTCAACATGGTAACATACAGGTTTACAGTAGTGCCGGCGTGATTTTGGCAACAGTAACAACCAATTAGCGTATTAGCTTGTCACGAAACGCTACCGAGCTATATCACCGTACAGATCACACACAACAGATTAAGACATACATACACTATTAAAGAATTTGTTCCAGCAAAATACTTGACTCTTGGAATAAGTTTTGTACTTGGTGTGTTTGCTTTGTCCTATAATGGATGCTTTACAATACATTAATGCCAATGTACCAACGTAAATCCCTAAACATTCCTATATTATTAATGATCAATTAAACGGAGAAAAAAAAAACACTTACCTCACACCATAAACATTGTCAAAGCTTGGCATTGGGAGCCTTTCTGGCAGGTTGGCCGGGAGGGAAATGGTAATAAGAAGGATTAGTGATGTCTAGTCTCTGCCGTGTGGTATTGGTGTAAGGTGAGGGAGGGGGGAGGTGAATACACACATTTAGCACACATTATGTGATTTAATATTTATTATATTAGAATATTAATCACTTTGACATCATGACATTGAAATTTGTACATATTGCGCCCTATGTTTGTGCCAAACACAAGCCTGGAGCAACGTGCAGTCCAATTGTCCGCATGGTGGGAGTACTTTCTTTTAGAATTTTCATAGACAGGTGCAGGTAGAAAAACGTATTTGCACCGTTGTGGGAGTGAACACAACTGATTTGTTTCCTGGCCAATGGAATTGGCTTCCCTCATAACATTTAAATGCAGCGCAAGAGAGGCGCACACAGTCTTTGACATCGCAGAAGCAGGAATGGACTCGGTGGAGTGTGCAGCGTACATTTATAAGAAATTGCAAGCAGACCTCCACAGTTGGATAATGTGAACCTGGCCAGGGAGATTACTGCTGTTAAGTGGGCACTTGAAGACCGCCTTCCACCACAGTTAGTGTCTGAGCCCGACCACCATCACCCCACCCCAATAGCTGGGCCAAATTCTCAATCATGGTACACAAAACTTGCTCCAGCATGAAAATCAAGATGTGCCAGTTTTAACGCCAAGCGCATGTGTGCTGTCTATGGATCCCTTGGTGTTTATCTTACTGTTAGTGCAGGTAAAAATAATTGGGTTTATCTGTAATTTGACAAGGCACAAGTGCAAAGATTTTTCTCACAAAACATCAGTAATCAAAAAGTGATAATATACCAATCTTCCATGTAGCATTATGATAGGACAAGCTTGCTTAATGCTCTTCAAAGCCTCCAACCTCCATCGATGATTTGCTCTGTGCCAGTCACATAGGCCGACTGTGGAGGAGCACACACGTGACCACACCAGACATATTAGGTACATCTGCATAATTTAATGTGTAATAAATTAAATTAAGTGTCCGAAAAGTCACCATAGACTTCCTTTTTTCTGTTTCATTTCATGTATCATTCGATGGGATTGATGCCATCAGCCTTTGAATGATTTTTTTTATTTTTTATCCCTGAATGCAGTTCAGCGGCAGTTTGAGAAACTTTATCGCCATCACACTGCTCCAACACTACAACTACATACAATTTCTTCTATCCATGACAAATTTCTCAAAACAGGATATGTTCTTTGCAAGTCAACTCTCAAGGCTGCAAATATCCATAGCATTCTCACCTCATCTGAGGCCAGGTACACACACAGGTATGCCACCTCTTCGGCTGTGCACATTCTGCCGGTTTTCTGCCTTGCCATGAAATCCTTATAAGCCTGTAGAGAGCGTTGTATCCACTTCAGAACATTATGATTACTACAAAAAAAAAATTAAACAAGGTGATCGGTACCTTTTCCGGGTCAGGTTGAGCTTGGATCCGACCTCTTAGTGATGGAGTGTCAACAGTACCTGAGGAAAAATTTAGCTCACAGAGCTTCAAAAAGCACATTTTCTTCCTGATTAATGTAATTTACATATTGTCTGGGCTGAACGATTTGAAGGTATAATCTATTTGCAATTTTTTTCTTCAACATTGTGATTGTGATGAATATGCTTTTTTTTTTCCAAGGTCCTTTTTCCATGCATTTTGAAATGGTATGGAAATTACTCAAAAATATTCTACTACATTGCGATGTCGATTAGATTTGGTCCCTTGCAAATAAATGAAAGTAAAATAACTGCCTTGCAGAGGTGCCAGACAAGCTGTGAAAGCCTTAATCAAATTGAAAAAAAAAAGTGTGCTTAATTAAATACAAAAACGTATACACTACTATCTACTGATATACATTGCATTATCCATTTGACTGTTACTATAGCAGAGGGAAACTTAACAGGACACAGTGACATGTTTTTTGTTATATACTGAATGTTCTTGGCTTACCAGGACAAACACAATTACAGCGAATGCCTTGCTCAATGAAATCGGCGGCTATGGATTTGGTGAGGCCAATCACGGCCGCCTTGGAGGTGCTGTACACACACCGGTTCACCACACCTGTGTCAAGGAAACATATGTCACACACGCGCGCGCTCGCAAAGCTGTTATCTGGCATAAGAGGATTAACATGCTCATACAACAGTGCCTTAATGTGCCTTTAAATAAGCATTTGTTACACGAGTCAATCCAAACCAAAGACTTGCTTCACCTTTTATGCTTGATGCAACGGAAGCCATGTTAATGATGTTTCCAGATTTTCTTGCCAACATCTGCAATGATAAAATGTATTGGGGTGATGGAATCAACCTATAGAATAATGGACATATAAAGTGTTAGTTTATGTACATTTAATTTGGTATCATAAATAGATTTCCAATTTCAGTTTGGTCTATTAACGCATCTTAGTGATTGAGCAGTTACTGCCAATCATGACACAGGCTCAGATTAAAACTGTTTATCTCGGTATACAAAGGGTGGCAATGAAATAAATAAGCATATGTCAGTCAATTTACAGCTGCATCGGAACAAGATCAAGTGGATTAGGCATTTAGTGAGGAGGGCAAGGGTCACCTTTGGCAGGAAAGCTCTGCACATAAGGTACATGCTCCGGATGTTCACATCCATGGTAAAATCCCAGTCGGCCTCTTCACAGTCCAAGATGGAGCCATGGTGCACAAACCTATTGTGACACATACATATTCCAAATCTTACTGAGGTTCTTATGTTTGACCTTTGTTAAGGAGATTTAGCAAAGGTCAAGGAAGGTTAAACCTTGAGGTGTAGGGATTTTTGATACGTATTAGTGGGAGATGGATATTGGATATATGACCAAAACAGCATGATGGCTGCACGAGTTAAGTTAGGCTACCTTTACTGTGTCTGAACTGACTCAAATGTATCCAAAGATGTGAATGTGAGTATGAATAACTGGCTGGCTAGCGATCAGTGCAGCATCTACCCTACTAGCGACCCTTTATGATGACAAGCACCATAGGAAATGTATTGATGAGCAGGTAAATGGAGCCCTGTGATTGGCTGGGGCCCAGTTAAGGATGTCAAAGAATAAACATTTCAGATTATTTCTATTAACGTAAGGGATGAACTGCCAAGTAACTGAGACCAAAATTATTAGATATATATGGAAAATATTAGAAACAAAACCCTTTACTCTACAATGCGGTGGAGTTTGACAAACAGCTTACATTATTAAATACATTTTCTGATAGTCAGTCGATCATTCTAATTCCTTTTTGTTATGAAGATTGTTCGCTCCCTTTTTGAAACTTCACAACAAAGTTAGTGTTACTGGAAAAAGGTCAAGTACCCTGCAACATTGAACAGCACATCTATGTGGTCATATTCCTTGGCCAGGGCCTCCACTTGTTCCTTCTTGGTCACGTCCACCACCTTGGTCCTAATACCTGCTCAGGAAGAGAAAATGCAGAATGACAAATTAGATTTAGATTAAATAGGTTTGCAAACCAGTAATTAAATATAATAATATACAAAAATGATCTACGATATATCTAAATTTAAAACTCAAGGGGATGGATTATCAATATTCCTGTCATTACAACACCGTACGTTACCAGCAGGTGGCGATATTAGACCTTCGTAAACAGTCACTACCTTGAATACTATCCAGTTCCTTGAGCTTCTCCTCATTTATATCAGTCGCAGTGACTTGAGCCCCCTCCTTTGCAAATGCCTGGAAATTTAAAACACAAGTATGTTACTGTGGCTGTATAAAGGAAAAGTATTAACACAAAAAAAATCTAACTAGACTGCATGTTTTTGCAGGGGACAGGAGAAACTCATTTATTGAACATATCTCAGCTCGCCTTCTGAAAAAAATATTAAGGCAGAGTGGTGATTTAAATTCCATTACTGGTTTTCTATTATCACATGATGTCATTTTCTAAAACCAATACCTCAACCCTCAATTTAAATTGATTCTAGCTCCCACTAGTTTGTGGTTGCCGAATAGTGTGTAAAGCGCTTTGGGCACCAGACGGTGCAGATAAGCACTATATAAGTGCAGTCCATTTACCATTAACAGCAGAGAACGTTCTTGTATCAAAGTACCTTTTACAGACTAAATTGAAACGTTCAACAGACCTCCAACTTGACAGCAAGCAACTTTTAATATTATGCATGTCTCACCAAATGGTCTAAAACAGTTTAGATGCATTCTCTCCTCTCTGTGTTAAATCCTTCACACTTCACCCACATACATGAGGCTATTGCTTTAGGTAGAATAGAATTGAACAATTTGGAGTAGAGCATTTTCAAACTCTTTTCTTGTGACATGAAGAAGCTTCTCACAACATCTACAGGATCACAAGATCAGATATTTAGTATGAATGATAGTTCCTAACAGCAATGCCATGCAAGCAATAAAACAGATGTCATAAACTAAAACCGTTATTGCTGTATGATAATGGTCTTGGTGTAATGTTGAGAAACACATATACCACTTGCAGTTTTGCTTCTAAGATCACTAATTTGTATACAGTGTATATATATATTTAAAAAAAAATCTGCTGCTACTGCAAAGACGTTTCATAACTCAAAATGGTCTACATAATGGGACAACACTAATATTTGTTGCTTGTATGCAGTTGTAATATGCAAGTCTACTCTAGAAACGGCATTGACTGCATAGAGCAGTCTATTAAATAAACATTTTACACTGATAATGTGGACATATCAGTGGGAAATCTGATTACAATTGCAGCAGCACGTCCGATCCCCTGCGCAGCGGCTGACAACACAATCACTTTCCCATCTAAACGGCCCATGGCGCACTGCTTCCAGCTGCTGTATGAAAACAAGAGCATAGAACAACAACATTTTGTTCATTAAGGCACTATGTCACTGTAAAAGCTATAAATTAAAATAGAGGAACCTGCAAATTCTTTTTAAGTTGCGCAATGTAAGGTTCAACCTACATTTGTGTGACAGTGTAATTTTTTTCTTAGGCTTTTCCGTGATGCCACAACAGAACGGTACCATGCAGTCAGAGGGGTAAAGTGTGATCATGACAATATACTGTAACCGAGGATGGGACTTAATTGTGACATGAAAGCACAATCGTACAGTAATATTGCTAAAATGACAAAAAGTCAACATAAGTCAATAAGTCTACAGCTAATTCAGTTGTGTCCACTGATTCACGGTCGAGTCGAGAACGAATTTCGCCCCACTTAGGTGGGTGTGACACAGTGGTACTTTAACTTAATGTACTGTATCACAGAGTAAAGTAGTCCAATAGAGTCAGAACTGGCCAAAAACGTGCAGATTTAAATCTTGCTCCAATTTTTTGTGTTCATTTATTGTAGGCGTTCATATGCACGTATGAATAACTGTAAAGTTAATCTATCTAGTCACATTTGGTGAGTGACCTAAATTTATATTTTGCAGCAATTTTACAATGGTCAGTGTTCACTCATTATTTCGGAGTCCATAGTATGCACTTATATAACTTACATTTAAATCGGTGACATGAAAACATAGGCCTACGAGCGTCTAGCCTACAACACTAAAGTGCAAAGTACAAATCGTAAAACAGTCTGTTCTGGATGGCAATAGTAAAAATGCATGCTAATTTTTCTCTTCCCTCTGTCTCACTTGTTCCCAAAGTGAATGACATGTCCATGTGGCAGTCAACGAGCACATTAAGAACGTCACACTGCTAGGTTTATAAACGTGTAAATCAAAAGTGGCCAAACTTTGCACTAACTTTAGATATTCGGTGTTGAAAACATACCTGCTCTGCAGACTTGATCCAACAACAATTTCGCAGCCACACACCACACACGTGATCCTGTTAAACTTGCTGCTATTGGCTATCAACCCGGAAGTACCACAGCGAATAGCATTCTGAAGGAATGAAGAAAGAAAGAAAAAAAGAAAGAAAGATGAGATCAGTCAGTCTGTCTATACAGTTTTATTTTTAGTAGGAAGTAATTGTGTTGCACTTAATATTTAATGAATAACTCGTTATATATATTCCTATTTACAAAATCTATTTGAACAGGTCAGTCCAATGTAGCTCATAATATGTATGAGCTATTTGCGCTTTTGCGGTGACCACTAGCCCAATAGCTTGTATTTGAATGAGCATGAGGGGAGGGATTCAAGACACCTCATTATTGTCAACATCACAGATGAGTCGAGTCCCCTGGGATCCTTTGCGCTGCAGCTCCCTCTCGCTCTCTGAGGGAAACACTTCAATCAGTGGACAGTAGCAAAGCACAATAGAGATAACGCTGAACTAACAACATTTTTGGCTGTGTACAATGAAGTGTTTTATACTTCAAAGTAAATCACTTGTCTGCAGTGTATTCATGTGTGAAATAGATCAGTCTCACACCTGATTTATATTCTGTATATTGTGCTGTATCAACAATGTAGTATAATATTTGACATTTTCTTTTTTCAAAGCAAACAATAGGAAAAGCTTAGGAGACTGTGCGATTAGAAAAAAAATAATACTTGAATGCAGCTGCCCACAGGGAATGTAGCCTGCAGGTTTACCAAACGTTTGATAACCTTTTTACCATCACGCTATGAGGATTCTTTTACAATCCAAGTCCCTACAGGAGGTATTCAATGAGGTTTATTGAATTTTTCACTGCAATGAAGGCCCTCACTTGAACTTGAACTTCGGTGAACTTTTTAACAGAAAGCCTCTCCTCAAGCATTGACCTGGACATAGCTTTTTACTATTGTATCCGTTTGGATGGGTGGATGTTGTGGAACTGTATTAAATCGTAATGTTTGAAAAAGTATTTAATAATCCTGTTAAGTTAACCACTGCATATGAATGAAAAAAGAATGACCTCAACAACCGTTTTATTTATACAATATTCAAAATACCTTTGTTGTCTTCCATGCCTCTTTTCAGAGTTGATTCCACATACAAGTGAGTACCGGTATTAATCTATGGTTTAGTGATGGCATAATTCTGTCCCCCAGCATCCTGTTAATATTTCCTCCACAGATGCAACTTCTTTATAAAACTATCAATTACTTCATACCAGAGTGATACTCAGAATTTGTGACCCAAAAAAATGTTTTAGTCAAAGTTACTGAACAAAATATCAAGTTACGCATTTGGACGGAAGCAGGCCCCCACCTGAACAACTAACCTTGAAAGTGTAACTCGCAGGCCCCCACCTGAACAACTAACCTTGAAAGTGTAACTCGCACATACGTGAAAGTAGACCATCAAAAATATAGTACTTGGATTCTGTTTCTTGTTTTTGTCAGACTTTTGCTTCTGTGTAGAAACATTTTGCTTGTTTGTATCCCGTACGCTATGTTTTTTGTTTTGTGTTTGTTTTTACATTGTTACCGTACATTATATGAACCAAAACAACTCTAATTGTTGGACTGGGCTGGTCACTGCCACTAGCAGACGGTTACTGTACAACTGACCAGATTTCCACTCTCTCAAACCAATTGTGTCTTGAGGTCAACTCGCCCTGGATTAATGAACTTCCTCATTTAAGATGTTCATGTTTATATTGCATTAGGTTGAGTGCACTGTGTTGATACCTTTAGTAAGATAGCTGTCCAAGTGGAATGCTTTAATCTACTTCAAAGAGGTCATTCTGTTAGGCAAAGGTGTAAGTAGATGTAAAAGGACTGATGACCGCCGACTGCTTGACACACTCTACATTGCTCTCAACTCTTTGAGATTTTCAACCTGAAGACTGCATTACAACAACTAAATAATGTTTAAATTATTGTTCTACACATAATAATAAGTGGACTGCATGAAAACGCTGTAATCAAAGTCTCCGTTTCAAAGCAGCAAGAGGCCATTGAAAGAGCATTTCCAGTCAGATCCAACATTGAAATGATATTACAATGCGTCCAACAGCCTGATGAAGACCAATTTACCTTTCTGGGCTCACTAAGGTGATGAATGTTCACAGCGGAATGGATCCACTGGCAGAGATGGATAATGGTAAGTATACATACAGCCAATAAAGCCTTTCTCACCAAACGCTTTCTGGACAACATTAATCCAGAATTGTCTGCAATGATCAAAGCAAAATGCAACGTTTTGGGTAGTACAAAAACAATTCAGCTCATTATAGTATAGAAGCCCAAACTTCCTGATCTATCACACAATTCAGCCAACGGGAGCAGCTCTATTGGACGTAAACAAGCTCTTCTTGGATGAGTGAACTCAATCACAAGTTGGATGCGACTCTTGAGTCACGGGGCAAATTGAGAACCACCATAGAGAAATTGACTTCTCGAGACTCAAGGTCAAATGAAATTATTGTCGGCCTGCTCCCAGAACAATTGTTATTTGGACCTTTCCCCTGGTTGAGATCTACTGCTTCTGGATGCTAGCGTCCCCTTTTCTCTCTTTTTACTCCTTCCTGTGTCGCGATTAGGCAGACAAAGGCTGTCTCCATGGCAACGAGACGATATGATTTGGTGTACCAGATGGGACACTCTGGCCTGCACAAACATTCACAATAACATACTGCACACACAACCCTTTTTCACCGGCACCGCCTACTGTTGGCTTCCAACTTTGATTTGATTTTCATCACATTATAGCTGACTACAAAAAATATTTAGTTGTTAAACCCTTGCTGGGAAGTCATACTGTAACATCAACAATAACAACAAGCAACAAGCTATGGTTAAGTCAATGGTGCAAACTCAATGCCCGCTGGTAAGATCCTGTCCACTGTGTCAACAGCGGCCCATGAAAGCTTGCTACAATTTTTTATGACTTCTGTTCAAAAGCAGCACTAGCATTCTACTATCCAAATGCTGATGAAACTATGTAATAAGATTAGGCAATGCCCAAACTAAACAGTTCAGGGGACAAGAAGTGTAACTGCCTTGCACTGTAGCAAGTCCATGAAAAACATTGTGAAGCTTAGCTTGTGGTTGGTAGACATCATGGCTAGCCATATATTTCAGCGGGGGAGCGACTTTTCCCGGGCTCTTCAGATGGAGCCAAAGCAATAACAAATGCCATCTTTAGCGTTTTTTACAGCATCATAATTCACACTGCTCCAACTGTAGCTACAGTATTCGTGTTATGCTTTCATAAAAACGAAGTATTCATAAGCTGTTGATGTTTTATTTTAAATGTCACTAAATCTGTTCCTGTTTAGTCAGGAGATAAAGCAACGTTTTATTCCCTTACCAAACTGAACCCTAAATTGAAAACCATGATACAAATCGAACCATGACCTTTGGTGTACCGCCACACCCCGATCATTTATACATTTATTTGGATTCATTGTTCCAACCTCACCCCTGCGGGAAACCACGACTGTGATGAAATTGTACAAGTTTGACACCTCTGGTTGAAGTCATATGGTATTGGCTGAAATGGGGCATTTGACATTTGACTTGCTAAATGAGTGTATTATAAGTGGTGGTGAAAGTTTATTAGTCGCTATAGTTCAACGGCTTTGGAAGTTTATTATACTGTAACTTTTTCTGTCTTATGCATTTAGTATTACCATTCCAAAGTATTTGCTACTCTGCAGCTCTTGTTCCATTTAATCCAATAATGTAATGAAGCTGATTATTTTTTTATGATCATGAATATTTCCTAAGTGTGGTATCTTGTAATTGCTCAGTTACCTCCGACTGCATGTTTTAATAACCTTTACCTTACATTCATATGCTGTGAGGGAATGATCATTTATTACTTTCATTTACCTTGGAATGTTTCTCATGATGCTATACAACTGCGAGAACATATAATGTGTAACTTTAACTCTTTGTTAAAGATGTATGAGAACTGCACTGCCTTTCCGCTGAATAGCTTCGTAATAAATTCACAAAAACATTTTGGGTATCATACATTTTATTTACTTGTTGCTATGAGTGCAATGAAATGATGAAATGTAGGCTGTTGAAAAAATATGTTTTCGTAGAAAATTACTAAAGTATTAGGATGTCATTTGAAGTCATACTATTGTAAATAAAGCTTGTATGTTATAAACACATTGTATGATTTACAGTGAAGGCAATGCTTGCTGCAAAGTAAAATCTCTAAATGCCATGATTTTTAAAAATCAATTATTGCAATGCAGAAAACACAATATCATCCAATTTACAACAAAGTAGAATTACCACAGAAAGACACACAGTGTATTTTAACATTTATACAAAACGTACAAAATCACATTTTTTAAAACAAATAGTTGACATACAGTAAATATAATAAACATTTTACTTCACATTCTGGTGCCTATACTTTCAAGAAGTCTCGAAACATTCAGAACTCATAGTAAAGGGCTTGACAGCAAGAACAATAACCTTTTCCCCTCTTAAACTCCTATTACAATATATATTAAAGGGCTTGACAAAGCAAGAACAATAAGTAACCTTTTAATTTAATGGATTTTTTCCCCTTATTTTAACATGAATTTTAATCTATTTACAGCAGAAAAAAAGATAGCTAGAGCACGAAGAGGCTTTTCTTTGTTTCTTTGTGCAGACACGGAGCAGAACATGTATCACATTGCACGGCACATTTGAATTCTTTTAACTTTAATGTAAACCCTCAGAATGAAAAGGTTTAAAATTGCATCACAGGATACACACAGTACAATAGAATGATGTTTGTGTGAAGTTAAGGTTGTTTACTTCTTCCTTTTTTTAATGAAAAAAAAATACATAGGTCATCTTATACTTCTTCATTTACACGTAAAGAGAACTGCTAATGACTTCTGCAGACAACAGTAGTAACTCGACATTCATTTCTTCAGAGAAACACAGTAGTTCCACACGTCAAAAAAAGTTCACATTTAATAAGACATTTGGAAAACAAACTTTAACATACATACAGTATTTACAATCACCATAGCATACTGTCTTATTCAACCCACTGAGAACATGTCAGTCATGCTTGCGCAGTGTTTTACTTGTGTAAAATTCAAGCAGAAAAAACTAATAATTGGAACCAAGGGGCCGAGGCGTTCCCAAAATAACGCTACAATTAACCTTTTGATGTTAATTAGTGATTAAAGATTTTGCCGAGCAGGAGTTCACTGTTGCAGAGGACAATTAATCTGATTAGAGCGGAACTTTATGTAGTAAAGTGCAGTATCATTTGAGCTAAGAATTGTGAAGATTGTTCAAATGTAACACTTTGAATTGTACGTACAGTGTATCATGCATGTAGAATTTTCTCATGCCAGTTTCTTCATGTCATCATTGATACACGGCAGCGAAAATACATTTCTCAAGAATAACACTTTTTTTTTTTTTTTGCTTGAATGGTAAGGCCAAGTAAAAAAAAATCATTATAATATGTTCTATGAGCCCCCACTAATCTTAGCATGGTATTCTGATTAATATTGCTTTTGTGGAATATGATTTAAGTAGCCAAATCCACCTGCTTATGCATCTCAGGGTGCGGCCATTTTGCTACTTGCTGTCGACTGAAAATTACATTACAGTGCCTATGGCTTCCCTTGTGAACATCACATGATCGTTCTCTGAGCCTTTAGGCACTGTGATGTCATTTTCAGACAACAGCTGTATAAGACAAAATGGCCGCCCGCAGAGCTGGATAAAAACAGGTGGATTTTGCTGCTTAATTCATTTTCCACTAACGCAATATTAATCACAATAGCATGTTAAGAGTACTGGGTCGCATAGAACATATTATTATAATGAACAATTTTGACTTGACTTCCCCAATGGAGCGTGTGGTATTTTCAAGAAATCACGCTAGCACTCAAGAGAATTGCTCAGCTTGAGGATTTGAGGTGCCGCCATTTTGGGTTTTTATGCTACCAATGCTGCAAGAGGCAGGCGTGTGGCGAGACGTGATGTAGCTTCTCTTCCTGGACGACAGGGACCACTTCCTTCCGGGTCCGCCGCCATCAGCGTCGGCGGGGTCGTAAACCACAACCATGGTGGTGTCCATTCTGGAGAGCGTGTACATGCTGCTGCTCTGCCGGGTCGGGTGCTGCCGGGTCGAGCGAAGTTCCAACTCGTCGTAGCTGGACACCTTGATGAAAGGGCACCAGCAAAAAGCTCGCTTGAAGCCAGCACGAAACCTGATGCGGTATCAGAGAGCAGAAAGAGCAGAATAATAAATAATAAAAGTGTCACAAGGCGGGGGACTGATCAGAGTGTGGGAGAAAATGACAGCACAAAGATAAAACTTCATGTGTGGCTGTTATATATGATAATGTATTCTTTGGTCAATGACTATCGAGCAGGGCTCTGGCAATATTTCAACTGAGATGCATAAGTAAGGAGGCTTAAATTGTTTTATTGTGCCCTCTGGAAAGATTTGCAGTTATATATTGATTTTGTTTATGTAAACACTGAAGCACCACTTTTGCTGTGAGCAGAGTCAAACCAAGACAAATGTGGGGAGAAACTTTAGGTTGCCTCTACAACGTAGTCCATTGATTCCCAATCAGTCTGCTGTGAGAGGTCATCAGGTGTTTGAATGGGAATGATCCAATTCAATTTTCAATTTTTAGTGTGCCCAGGGGCGTGGCGGCCATTGGAAAATTTGGAACGACTGCCTTTTTTTTTTTTTTCAGGAGAGCTCAGTATTGTTCATTCGATTTGACATCATCGGAACGACTGCCTAATGCTCGGTCCATTCCTGGCTGAATTGTTCTCACATTAAGACAAGTTACATGCTTTTTAATTACGCAAGGATTTTTGCTATTTGTAGGAATCAATAAATTAATAAATCAACAAATCTATAGCCTACATGCTTTTTAATTACACAAGGATTTTGAGATGGATAAAAATGGCTAGATTTTGCTTCAGAACTCTTATTCCACAAATGTAATATTAATCAGAATGTCACGTTTAGACTAGTGAGGTCACATATTATTGTCAAAGAAACATTCACTTGAACTGTATTTTTTTTTTTCTGAGACGTCATCTGTGTCAACCCAAACGTGAAAATAGTGTGGAGTGGAGTTCACTGACTTTCCCACAGAAAGCGGAACTTCTCCTTCTTTCATGAACCTCCTATGAAGATTGCAAAAATAACAAATGCTATTGTTTTTTTTCATTATTAGTATTTTTTTAAAATTTACATTACAAAGATTTTATACATTGTTTTAATTACAGAGTTTTTTTTTCTCTTCTCTTCTCTCTCTCTCTTCTTCTCTTAATTACAGAGTTGTTGTTGGACAGTGCCTGAATCCTATCCCAAGTTACTGAATACGTATTCAGTGAAAACGCTACTCATTTACATTTACTACTTATTTGGAGGACTTTTTACCTTTACCTTTGTACCTCTACTTTTACTTGGACTTGAGTAAAATTTTTGTCTGCCCACCTCTGGTGACAGGCAGAACAATTAAATGTTCTTCCACAAGAAGGCAGAAGCTACATCATGATCCTGTGTCATGGTGATATTTTTATTTGGTTGTGTGTCGTGAGATTTTGCCAACTGTAAAATATTTGCCTTGGCTCCATAATGGCTACTTTACACATTGTTACTCACTATGGCTTTTCTGACCATGTGAAACTTGAACATTAGCTGTATTTTAGATGTTATCACTAAACATATCACAAGTTCAACTTTTACAATGAAGCACTTTGCCAAAATGTTTGTTTTCTGACCATTTAAGGCCACCGTACATCACTTCTGTGTTTGGCAAGCATCAGAGAGTCAAACAAGTCCAAGTTTGTGTGTAGAACAGCAGTACACAGTTGTACAGTTAGGAAAAGAGCAAAACAAGATCACGTTGTTATATTATGTGGAATCGCACAACCGCCCATCATGTTCGTTTGTCATATTGTGCATTATTCACATACATGTGCAAACTAGAACTTGAACTTAGCCCACGGGCTAATCATGCAATCCTCGAGGGCTACCACGATATATATAATCAACAATTTGTTATTGTTGACTAATTTGGACAGCAGTAAATAACATTGAATGTATCCAAAATGAATTGCTTAGCTTGAGAGAGTTCTTAAAATTAGCTAGCTGTAAAAATCATTTGTTACTTCACTCACAAGAAATGTCAAAAACTTTGAACATTTTTAAATTCCTATACGTAAATTTATATTTATTCATAGAATACCACTACATATGTGGTGCAATTATTGTAGAATATATATAAGGTAATTTTTTTTCAGACAAACTTTAAGTTTAGATAAATGGTGATTAACGGTTAATGAGACATGTTTTACCGATTTTTGCAGGATATTTCATTTCTCAGAATAAATTTCAAGGACCTATGCCCGCCTAAAAAATAATAATCTGGCATGTTTATGATACTTATGTAAATATATTCTGACATAAATGACAGTTTGTATAAAGGGAGAAGGGTGAATTATTGACTTTGGCGGTGGTCTTCGCTCTGCTGCTTCTCCTTTCCGAGTCAATTCTCCCAGACAATCCAACCAGATATAATACACTTAGCCCTTTCACTTTTCATTAGCATGCAATGATTAAAATCCCCAATTTATTTATCGTCAAAGGATATATAAAGCCATACATAACATAATCTTTAGTGAAGCATATGATAGTATCTAGTTCTTGCATTGACTGTTGTGTAACAAAATGCAAATACATGCGTGTAAAATAATCACAATACTGTACATCCCAGCTCCCAATCTGTATTTTGTTATGTAATCCCTTAACATAATTATTATTATTATTATTTTTAATGTATCCAAATTGAAGAAGAAAACACATTTATGGTTTGTGTGGAACACTGTTGTGAACAAAAAATGGCAAACGCACATGCACATGATTGCCGGAAACATTTACCTTGCAACTTTTTTTTACTTTAACTCACCTGCTGTTCAAGCAGCAGTAGATAATGGGATTGTACATGGTGGAGCTCATGGCCAGCCACAGCACGGACAGGTAAACTTGCTGGATGGACTTCCACTTGATCAGATGCTTGTTGAGACCCGTCACAATGAAGTAGATATGATAGGGCAGCCAGCAGAGGGCAAAGGTCACCAGGACGATGATCATCATCTTCACCACCTGGTTTAAAAAAAATAAGAGAGATGAATGATATCAACAGGATAATACTTAGATTTAATAAGTAATAATGTGCTTTTGAAAAACTAAACAAACAGTCACTGTAACATATTTTGTGCAGACTCATGGGAAATGTAGGGTCTTGAAATTACCCTAGCATGCGTGTTTTTGGAATGAGGGAGGAAACTGGAGTAACTGGGGAAACCCCATAAAAAGAACAATACAAACTGTTAGCCAGATGTGCTAACTACTAGCGCAGCCTGTTTTTATTTAAATATTGTGTAAATACTGTACACATTTCATATACTGTGACAATGAATTGTACTTTTCACTTAACTAAACAGTGATTCCTGCTTAAATGTACTAAAAAAAAGACTACTGTTGATATTGTGCTATTGTTTTGCAATACTACAACCTGCTGCTGCACAATCCATACTGGATCCAGATCACCTCCCACGACCTATGTGTTAACAAGGCCACGTTTTCTGCTCCAACATTCAATCATGTGGCCGGTGTTCTGACACTTGCTTTCAACAAGTCGCTTCTCTGGATCGCAACTGTTTGATGCCTGGCAAAACACTCTTGGTGAATACCGTGGGCCTCCTTAGAAGCAGGCTACCGGAGACAAAACAGACATCGGCGGGTCCCTTCCGAAATGTAAACTCATGCAGAAACTTGAGCAGAAACTCACGCACCCGCCATTTTGACAAATGTTCATGGTATTAAAAAAAAAAAAAAAAAAAAAGCCAGTGAGCTCTGAGGTGGTGGATCGACAGCTCAAAAGAACTCAGTAAATTTCTAATGGAAAATAAATTAAGACTTAAAAGTGATTTAAGGATACAGTTGCCAAAAGTCACTTTGGAATGAAAACAGTGTATTGTTTTTTCATTCCAAAGTGACATCGCCAAACTAACGAGCTTTAAATCTGTCAATTTTGAAGAATTTAATGAGGGTTGCACCAATGGAGATATCAGGAGCGGTACCAAAGCAGTATTTCTGTCCCAAAATTATAAATAGAAAGAAAACTAGACACATACAGTATTTATGGTGTTTTTTTTTTTTCAATCCTGGCGCTGATGCTGCTCCCTCTACATTGTTCAAGTGTACTCTCAAGTACTCAAGTACGATTGCACAATCTCAATCTCCTCCCCAGTGATGGCGATAGCTTGAGAGTGGTGGTCCTGGTCCTCTTGAAGTCAAAAACTATCTCTGTGCTCTTTAAAATGGATGATGAACTCGCCTCGAACAGCAATGGAGGTGGCTAGGCCATGTATGGCTTTTATATAGTGGCCCCTATAATGCTCAGACTGAACAACCACATAACTGAAATGCTTTGTATTAAAAGATACAATAAATTTAATTTGTGGTAAGACAGAAATACATGGAGATGGATGTTAAAATGTGCTAAAAAGTGTTTAGTTTGGGAGAAACGTATGTCATGTTCCAAGAAAGCATGTAGATTAAAACAATACTAATTTTCATCACAATTGCAAGACAATGGCATTATCAAGCATCACAGCCACAAGAGTAAAACACAAATGCAGTACACCAAACCACAGTAGCAATTGGTAATGGCATTTTAATGTCTGATGTGACAGTTCTAGTGAAAAACAAGCGAGTTGGAACACAGATCAAGAGCAAGCGGAGACCAAGAGTCTCTGTAGACTTGAGCAGGGTTCCGGGGCCTGGACATGTAATGCTTCACAATCCACTGGGTAGCGATAGGTCAATGAGGTGTCATGAAACGTTCTGACACATTGCAAAACTGTATTGATACTTTGTCAAATCTGTGTCACTGAATACTGACACCTGCTAGACATTACAAATCCCTACAGGCAAACTAGTTGACAGACTCAACTGACACTGATTTGCTGACTTCGTATAATGCAGTAGCATTCATTTCTTCATTTAAATTGACATTTTGATTATTATATTTTTTTTTAGATACAGTCAATAAATCATGTGAGCGTGTCAAAGTGAAAATCTGAGTAAAAAAACATGAGGGCTTATTATGCACAATTATCTAATTCAGTGCATGCAAGTTTGGATTCAAAAATGGGGGGTGGGGGGAACTAGTAAATTGATTACATAAATTAAGCTCAAGTAAAAAACTATTTAGCATGAATAAAATAATGATATGCATGGCTTTTACAGTTAAGCGTTGTATAGGCTACCTTAATCGGGGATCGAACCCGCGACAGAGAGTTGACATGAATATATTAAGAGTATCGATCACGTGACTTCTCCAAGTTACACATGCACCGACATGAGCCTTCGCTCTTATTAATTCGATGCATGCGCCGACGTGTCGATACGCAGGACCCGTTGCTAACTGGTAGCACAACATGGAAACTCGCACAAAACATGAAGCATGCGACCAAGACAGAAATCGTAGTACAAAAAGATGCATGGAGATCAGAGGCAGGCAAAGTTGCCAACGATAGATCAACATTAGGAAGAGTGTTGCATGAGCAGAACAATCTGGCATTTGATGATTGAGCAGGAGATGCCTAAATGGTGGCTGATTGCTGATTTGAAGCACCTGTCCTCCAAGGCGAGCAGAGTGGCGAATGAGGTGGGTGTGGCTTACTGGCAGACTGGAGCAGTAGAGCGGCGAATGGAAAAAAGTCAAATTGTGATCAGTGAGTACTTGCAAATGCCCGTCTATCTTAAGACTTATAAGATTGTCTTATACATTTTATTCTGTGGTCTGAGGTGTGTTAAGACTGGTTTGTCACTATAATATTGTCCGAAATGGGTCGGTCGACATTATTAAATATTAAAAATGTTTATTATTTCCAACCAAAAATCTTGATGTGTTATCTTGCCATGTTATTGTGTGTGAAGTGTACAGACTCCTATTCATCATGTTCAATTCAATGAATTGTTTTTTTTGTTTTAGGATACAATAAACTGATTCACTGCCATTGACGGCTATAGACGTCAAAAATTCATTTGAACTATTTCTATTAGTTTCATATTTGTTTCCACTTTTGTTAACAAGAGTATGAAAACCTAGAAAAAAATGTATTGTACATTTAGAACAGATATAAAATTTGTGATTAATCTTGAGTTAACTAGTGAAGTCATGTGATTAATTACAATTTAAAAAATTAATCGCTTGATGCCCCTAATAAAAGAAAAGAAAAGGAAAGATTATTAAAAATGAGGGGTGTCAGACAATTAATTTTTTGAATTGTAATTAATCGCATGACTTCAATAGTTAACTCACGATTAATCACAAATTTTATATCTGTTGTAAATGTAAATGTAAATAAAAAAATTATCGATTGTCATGCTCAAAAAAATTTGAAACTAATAGAAATAGTTCAAATGAATTTTTGACATCTATAGCCGTCAATGGCGGTGAATGAGTTAATATACTGTACAGCGTTATGGAATTGACATCTGCATCTGTTTTATTTTATTGAATTAATAATTACAAGAAAATCATCTCAGTCATTGCTCTAGCAAACCCATATAACTTTCTTTATTGGTACACTGCCTGTGGATATTCTTATTCATCCAGTCACATCACAAACTGGACTGTTCTGGTTGTCTAAGAGGTTTCGCCTCTCCTTTGAGCTGTCTTCATCAGTTCATGGTCTATTGTACACAATTAGTCTGGAAAGCTGTCATCTTGTGTTAGCGCACAGGTGTCACACTGCGTGTTTTAAATGTTTGCCTCGTCCAACACACCTGATTCAAATGAGGGTCATTATCAGACTCCAGTAGAGCTTGCTGATGAGCTGATCATAGAAAAGTAAGAAACCTTTTTTTTTTTACCCTCGCTCAACAGGATACATCACAGTACCATGAGTTCCCGTGTGTTCTGAGCGATGAGGTATGTGGAGGTTGGAAAATGTATCACACTTGTCCTCATATTAATTCTGCACATCAGTGCAGTGGGAAATAGTCAAATTTATTCAACAAGCTAAAAATTCATTCAACCTGTCAGTCTGCACAAAACGTGATGAAAGGAATCCTAAGAGTGCAAAGGACCTGGCAATTGAAGAAGATCAATTTCACTATTTTATTTAATCGAAATACATTTATATTACAATTAGGAATACAAATGAACATCATCCATTACAGTTTATGAAAACTATTACCATACAAAATGTAAGAATGTGCATGTATCTATCTTTCAGTATTAAGTAGGACACAATTTTTGTAATTGCCATGACAGCAAAAAAAAGTGTTTTTATTTGTTTATAACCTGTCTATAATATTAGACCAGACAGCACCACTTTGCTGCACACTTTAAAAAGAATCACACAATGAAAATGTTTATGACAAAAACAAAAGTCAGCTCATTTTCCAAATCATTGACCATTTTGTAAATTTCAAACAACAGATGTGTGGTTGCCCGGCCATCAAGTGTGTATTTTCACACGCTGGAACGTGGACAAATTCTGTTCATGCACTTCCAAATGTCACTTATGATCGGGTTTAGTGGAAATGAGGCGGAAAATCTTATTTCACAGAGCTTGCATTTGTTATTATCATTAAATAGTTTTTCTGAGGAGTCACACACTTTTGCACAGATCCGATAAGTACAATTAATCATTTGCAAACTGCACATGAAAAATTATGTGCATAACAAATAGTATGAATTCTCTATGTGCTATAAAAAAAAATGCAAACAGCTGTTGAGCTGTGAACTGATGGCCAATTTTATTTTGTTTGATTCGGGGGTGGTTTTTGTACAGGATACGTGATTGTCATCCTTTCAACAATATTTAATCTGCTGTTGATTCCAGACCTGACACAACTGACATTTTAAATGAGCCCTGTGTCACTAAAAACAATATTGTGGGTCATTTTGTAGCATTTAAGCTAACAAGTACCAGAGGAAAGAGTTGTGACATGCAGAGGAAAAAAAATATCCCTACTTGGAAATATATGTTTTCCAAATTGTAGGCAAATAAAATTTGAAAAATGTAGTTAGTGTGCATATGTATTCAGTCCTCCTGTATCAGTATTTTGTAGAACCACCTTTCCCTGAAAAAAGCATTTAGGCATATGTTATCTACCAGAAATGTTAAAATATAATAATCTAACCATGCTTTAAACTTCTTCAAAACTTCATCCCTGACCTGTCTGGTAATTTACTTGCTCTTCATTATGCTGTTGTACACAAACCTCTTCACTGAACAAATGAACTGCATTTATAGTGAGAGTAAATTACACACAAGTGGACTGTGGTTACTAATTAGGTAACTTATGAAAGCAATGAATTGCACTGGCTTGCATTGAGCAGGATCACGATGTTGTAGGGGCTAACTACAAATGCGCACCAGCACCGCACTTTTCAGGTTGATGTTGGCCTAAAAACAGTATATCAGCAGTGTTGGAAATACCCCTTAGGTAACTTTTTTTTTTTTTCCATTAACGGACTAATCTAACTAATTATTCTCCCCATATTTGAAACACCGTTATCGTGATTATCGTGCGTTACAATTCATTTATTAGTTTCAAGGCTCAAAGTAAGCTTACAAGAGCTTGTGTGGTGACTGGCTCTGAAAATGTCATTTGCGCATAGTTAGAGGCATTGTTGTTGTCGGACCTCACAATAAAAGTGTCTTGACAGCTGAAATGTATAGTGGCTTTTATTTTGGAGGTGCCGCGGGTAGCGTGTCACGACGTGACGGACGTGTCTTCTTTCTGGACGTGTCTTCTTTCTGGACGTGTCTTCCTTCCTTTATTAGATTTAGCTTTTTTAGCAAAGACAACTTTGACAAGAGTGACATAATAATAATACTAAATAACAGTAGAGATTTTCCAAAAAACGTCCGCCATGTGGAGGGATTTGTTGACAATTCTGTTCCACCAAGGACCATTAACATTGCGACTCCACAAGCACCATAACCACCATACCGGTAAGTCATAGCGGTTAGCGACAGGCTCGCCTAGTGTAATTAATAGCGCCAACAATTGTATTTCTCTTATTTCACACATGCTAAACACACGAACAGTGTTGAAAGAAACATCCAGTCTCGGCAAATCACACTGACGGGGCGATTGTTTCAAGGTCTGAACGGTGTGCAGTTATATAACATTTGTATGTGAATGATGCAAACCTACAGTTGGGGAGTCTGACGTAAATCAATAATTAAACATGTCTTTAAATGTGTAGAATTATAAACTGAAGATATATCACCATATTCTCTTAATTGAAAGTGTACAAAGGTTTTTCAGAGAAATCAAGTGGAAGCTAATGATTTTGAGGAGGAAATGGCAATGATTTTGGCCATGATAGCATTAAGCACTGCATATTTTATAGCGTTGGAGATTTCTTTGATATATTATTGATTATTATAGCCCGCAACAATCATAAAAAATGCCCGTGAAATACTGGAGGGACTGGCTAGGACTGTCTACAAATTACCTATAGATGACATATGTGCCACAAATCACCATATATCCAGTATTTATTTCATTTTCATTATTATTCTGATTGTGTAGTAATTGGCAGTGGTAGAACATACATCACCACTCCAAATAAATAATAATTATTATTATTATTATTCATGGGTCATTTTGTAGCATTTAAGTTAACAAGTATAATAAGTAATAATAAGTAATAATAAGTAATAATAATAATAATAATAATAATAATAATAATAATAATAATATGCCATTATGGAATGAGGCATTTATGTGTTAAGTTAGTTAAATACTCACAAAAAGAAATGAAAACACCCTATAAAGCCTGGACATAATTTGAATTCCTTGTATAAAATATAATAATAATAATATTAAAAATAATAATATTTTAAAAATCCAAATTATTTTATATAAAATATTTTTTTAAAGTAGTGAAAATAGCTATTTTGCCTGGTAACGAGTTACTTCTATTATGAAATAATTCAATTACTAACTCAGTTACTTTTTTAAGCAACTAATTACTTTTTAAAAGTAACATTCCTAACACTATCAGTTTCAATCCACTTCAAAATTATGTGCTTTATTTTGTGTTTGTCTATCACATAAAATCTCAACAAAATACAATGAAGTTTGTGATTGTAATCTCACAAAATGTATGAATACTTTTTTAAGGCACTGTAAACAACCATTCACACTCACAGTCAAACCTACGGACAATTGAGCAACAAACATTTTGGCTTTAATTGTCATTCAAAGGAGGAAGCAGTATTACACAGAGTAGCTGACATGGAAATGAATAAAAAATATATATATACACGGCACACTATTCCAACATACAACATCTTATGATAACGATAACGATGTTCATTTCATCTAAATTGAATTACATATTACATATTAAAACAATACTGATTTGCTTTGCTTTGTTGAATAAAACTAATGAAACTCAAATGCTAATGAGCTTTTTAATGCAGAAAAAGGATCCCGAGTTACAATGTAATTGACCAAAACACTCTCAGGGCTTTCTCCACCGCTAGATTTATGTTTGTTCATTATACCAATAAATGACCCCCCCATTAATTATCTGGCAGCCAGAATAAGTCCCGCCATCTACAGTCTATTTGCAACGTTATACAGCGCGGAGAGACCGTTATAATGATACCTAAGTGGGCGGAGAGAAACAGGAGTAATGAAAAAAAAAGAGAATTTAAAAATAATTTTGTTATAATCCTTTGGGTAGATACATCTTAATCACTTGTCCTTTATTAGGTGAACTTCAACCACATGTTGCAGTTGGAATTCACAGTAAATGAGGATTTTAATTCATATTGAGTGCTTCAGTTGTAGCAGCTGGACTATACTTTCATGCATTCAAACGTTTTTTTTTCTTCCAGATTCAACAGGGCCTATTTGCCATTGTTTAGTTTGTACTTCATTCCAATTGCATCTATTTATAGTGTCAAGCCTTTCAACAAATGCACCTGAGGTCCAAAGCATCCTTGGTAGCGCTCTACTGCTTGCAACTCTCAAGTGATTATTCCTCTTTGTGAGATTTGCTCTTCTGTTTGGGAACCAACACAGATTGGACAAGGAAACTGAAGTTAAATGTCACATTGGTGCTCTGCCAGCCACTGAGCTCAATTCTATCACCTTGCTGGCACTAAACAATGATGTTTGTTAAAGATTGTTGTACTTGACAAACGTTTATAGTATTGTCTGGTCCTTTTCAAGGGCTTTGACCTTGTATGTAAAAAAAAAGAAAAAAAAGTGCTATACAAGTGAAGACATTAACTTTATTAGATGCTAATCTACAGCACACTAGGCCTATGTTAGACACAAACAGAATGGGATTGTAATTCAATAAGATCTCATATGTATTAAAAAAGCCGTGGTCACAAAAATAGAGCCCAGAGAATCAGTCCTGATGATTTGAAGGTGCCATTTTTGTAGAATTGAGGGCAGTTGCAATTGTTGTCCCTGAGCAGCCCCTCCCAGGGAATTGACACAATTGCCACCAAATTCGAACCAGGTATACTAGAAAGCGTTTTCATCACAGCGTGTTGCTTGGCGCAAATGTTTGGTGACTCAATATCAAAAACAAGAATCTGACAGCTTGCCTCCTACAACCTTCGATCTTGACCAAAATTGCTGTGTATGATTGATGACTGAGTCAATCCATGCATCACTTTTCATTATTTATCACTGGCAACGGAAAACGGTTAAAAATAAATAATAATATGTGTCACTTGCTATTGATTTCCTCAATTATTGGGTCACTTCCATACTGGTAATGGGACAAATGGGTGATTTTAAATCTGAAAGCATATGAGTTTTCAATCTGAGGACGTTGCAATAGTTCAGATGATCACATCTCCAAATTGCATATAATGAGCCCAATTCTGAATGAAGTGGAGGGGGTCCAAAATTACCTGAAATTTAGTAGCTTGTGCCTCCTGAAATGCTACAAAAATACTGTATAGGGATGTAATGATATCCAAACAGCACAATACGATATTATCATGATATGGAGGTCACAATACAATAATTATCACGATATTGTGGGGAGGTTGGCGATATAAAAAAAGGTCACAATATTGAGAAAAAAAAGCTCATACTAAAAAAAACACAATATTGTGCTTTTTTATATAATAGCAATGCATCTAAACAACCTACAATCTTGACTAACCCTTAATATTGAGACACTTACTTGCTAATGGACGTATTGAGTTCCTCCACATATTGACTTGGTTCAAAAGCATATTAAGTTCCCCTTCATCTGACCATTAGCGTGGATTTTAAACCTTGTGAAAATTAAACTGCACTAAAAACTAGCCACCACAGGGTACTAGAACTACACAAATGGAAATCAACCTGACTTTTTATTAACAGATGACGATATTTTGCGGAAGTTTTAATGTCGTGATATCACGATATTGCCGTTATCGTTATATTCCTACAAAACTACCTCTTCCACCAGTTCAATTGATCAATGTGAAATTGGTGGGATTGACTATCATGAATAAATGTATAAAAAGTCTAAAGGGCCCGTGCTCTAAAATGAACAAGAAGTCAGACATTTTGTTTTTTAACTTTTCATATACATATTTGTCAAGAATCCTGTTTCTAAAGGTTAAGGCAAAAGAGTCACAACAGTGGGAAAACAATCACAAGCAAGAAAAACGATCAAGTGGAGGATTGACTGAACCTTAAAGTTGCTTATTCAGTGATTTTCATCACCAAGTGATTGCCCATGACCACCTGTCCTCAAGACAGGACTCCCTGGTCTAGTCATTATCCAAGTGCAGCATGCCCAAAATACTCATGGGGTGCATAGCATTACCGCCACTGTCCAACACACCATCAATTCCCAATCTAGCCAAGGAAACTAACCAAGTTGGTGTCTCACCCACAATCAAATATCGTTAAGGGGAAAGGTCATCTCTGCGTTGCCTACAACAAGCAGTCCATGTCTGTAAGAGCTATGGCAGACTTATAACATCATTAGTGCTGCACTCTGGGTTTGACATTTGAAATACAAAGCCCTGGGCATGGGTTGAAAATGGAGAACCTGTTGTGTTAGGCCTGTCTATCATTGAAGCTGATGGAAAATCACAGCAAGCAATAAATCGGTGACCAGCCACCTCACTGACCTGCCACATTCTCCCAAGAAGTGTGTGATTGAGACAAAATGCAGGAACTCTATTTTTATAGACTACTGTACATTGGTGAAACAGGAACAATTTCTGCCTCAATACGTTCCTCCATCGACTTCATCAAGTGACCTTTGCTTCCGTAATCATCTTGTCAACTGAATTACTGCGCGTAGTGAGTGGTTTATACATGTGATTGCCTCAGGTAAAATGATTAGCTCTCACTACTGTGTAGCACAAATCCATCGACTAGCTTTCTGCAAAGTAGTATTTTGTGCGACAATGTAGAAGGGATTATCGAAAATGTGCAATGACTTCATGTGAAATGTTGAAAATGTCTGTAGTTAACACAATTCAGTTTCACTTTAGTGGTATTATAAAACAATTCTTAATACGACACTTTCTGTCATGGTTTGGGTTAGGTTTTTGCTTAGTTTTTTTATTTTACTTTTGTCATGGTTTAGGTTTAGTTTGGGTTCTGTTTGATTTTGTCATGTTTCTTGATGTTTTGGTCTTGTTAGGTGTAATCCTGCCCTTCCCTGTGTCAACCAATCAGTGCCCTCAGCCACTGGTGTCTTGCCCAAGGTGTGTATCGCTTTGTTATTAGTGTGTGTTTATTGAGGCCCCATCCACACAAAAGCCCATTTCAATGTATCTTCACAAGTTTCTTACCGTTTAGGCCGTTCGTCCACACGATGGCGCGGTTTCGGAGTTTTTTGAAACCGATCACTTTTGAAACCGGGCTCCAGAGTGGAAAGATTTCGAAACACGCCCTGCACGCTTCCGTCTGGAAACCAAATGCAGGATACTCCTCCAGTGATGACGTAATGGTCGCAGCTTGATGACGACGCAGTGTCGCAGTTTGATGACGTATGCTCCAATTCTCGCGTGACTGCGCCCGAACCGTCAGTCTGTCAACAACAATGGCGGATAGCTGTGTCGTAGTCGTTTTGCGCAGCCTCCTTAGGTTGCTTATGCTTTTGCAGCAAAAATGTTGCTTCTTTATTCCCACGTTCAACAAGCGGTGTTGTATTTGAATCACCCGCCATGGTCACTTCTCCTGTGTTGGTCTTTTTCATGTTGTTTCGATACATGCAAAGCCATGTTCTGTATATTGCAACAAAGTTAGAAAAAAAAAGTGTTTGTCTTCTTCGCTGATTCTTCTTCTACGCTTTCCGTTAACTCCCTGTGGCTGGGCTAAGGCGCCACTCCAGACTTGGTATATACATTACAGCCTTTAAACGTCCTCAGCATCTCTTTTGGACACACGCAAGTCTTGAAATGCTCTTGTGTACGAGATTTGTTTGAGGAACAAAGCCGGCTTTGCTTCCATCTGGACGGGGCCTTAGTCACGTCTCCCCTTTATCTGCATCGAACCATTGTTGTTTTCCCTCCCATCTTGCTGCCGTTTTTTAGGATCAGCAAAAGCTTTAAAAATAGTTCTTGCTTTGAAGTATATATCACGTATCTTCACGATTACCTTTCAGGTTTCAGGTTTGATCTCCCTTCTGCTGGTATTTTACTCAGTGCTCTTTATTTTTGCTTATCTTGGCTTGAAGCATATTTTAACCTGTGCCTTCCTTTCATTTGTGGCCATGTTGCACAGTGTCGTTTTTCTTTCTCATGAATGTCATGTTGGCAAATATTTTTTATTTATTTTTTTGTCCTGCAGGCTGAAGTCAGAGTTGGTTACAAAAGAGAGAGAGAGAGAGAGACGCCTTGGGCAAGACTCTCAAGCATAATAAAACCAGCTGACTTAAAGTAAATGTACACCTGACTTTTGGGAAAAGCAAAACATTACACACACCGTGAAATGTTCTACTCAACATCCAAACGAAAATGCCCACTCAGTGACCTGTACTGAAATTTCTAATGCTATTGTTCAAACCCAACATTGCAGCTGAACTATTGCACTGCGATTCCCACTAAATAATAAATGAATTTCTTTGCTGTTTTGTCCTGGAAATGATTTGTGGTTTATGTGATTAATCCAATCGAATCTCTTTTGACAGACTGTCTGAAAGGATTATGAGCTACATGTACAATGTCATACAGTCCACTATAAAATTCCCAGGTTTTGCTAGACACACTCAGAGAGTTAGCAATGAAGGGAATAGAATTAAATAGGTACAGTAATTACAGTATTGTCAACACTACCATTGTTGCTGTAACACACAATTGAGTCTTGAACATTCACATGTTTCTGTAAATGTTACTATAACACCGGGTAGTGTGGATGCAGATAGACACTTTGCAGTGTCAAATGTTCAAATGTTCAAATGAACACCACAGGTGTTGAATTGATGCCATCATATTTGCAGTGCAGCAGAATTGCATTTACTATGTCTTCCTCACAGTCAGCAAATCCTGATTTCAAAACTTAAATATTGACCTCCTAAATAGTGTACTTCAGCTTCTTACCATATTCCAGAAGTCAGGTTAATTGAAAACTCTGAGGGTCCGTAGGTGTGATTGTGAATGGTTGTTTGTCTTTGTGTCATGTGCCTTGTGATTACTGTTGACTAATTGGCCTTTCTCAATCGAGATGACCCAATCGATAGATGGACACATTAATTATCACTACTTCAATAAAGTTACGCTTGAAAATGGCAGGTGGAGCCCGGGAGAAAAACAATTAGTGGCCACTTTAAAGATTGAAATTTCCATAACACGTGTTGAAATGTCATTGCTACAAAGTACTGCCTTAAAATATAATTATGTTATATGTCTGTGTTATCACCAGGTTGTCAATCAGCAGACTTAAAAGCGAGTTATCTTAATCGACATTAACATGGCCTAAAGCTGTTAATTACATCTCGTAGGAGTCTGGAATGCCATTATGAGAAAATCAATATTTTAACAGAGAAATTAAATTAACAACACCTGAGAATTAAACTGACACTCCGAGGGAGTAACAGCCACACTTTGCCCTTGGCTGACTAAGGCTTTTCCCAAATCTGAGTGGGAACAAAATGTGACTTGTATGAAGAAAGAAGTGTAAAAAAGCTGAGGATTTAACAACTACTTGCTTGTGGAAGGTACTGCATGTTTTGACATTTACTTTCTGATACAATTGACTGATTAAAATTGCTATTAGAGGTTGTACAGACTAGTGGACTAAGAGACTTTATTTCTCCACAATAGAGTTTATAGTGTGATGTCCACTATTCTCTAGTCATAAATTTTTGGGCTTGAAGAGGAGGGAGAGCCGTTTGCTGCAACAGCGTGAGTGTGCCGAATGCAATTAGTCCATCATCTTAATTGATTTCAATTGTCTTCCCTATCTGAATGTGCATATGCAGTTTTGGTAAGTGAAGAAGATATAGTTTAGAAGAATGAAGCCACACTCATGTAGAAAGTGGAAGTTGAAGGAGAATGTGAAGGGGAAATATGACGAGGTATGTAATTACTTACAAAGACCGCAAATGCCCAACATGCAGAACCCGCTGCTATGGTGAGCACAGAACGAGGACAGGCTTACCTTTTTGGTCAAGTTTGTGCAAATGTTACCTAGCTGTCCCAATTGCAAGCACACCAAGAGAGAGGATTTTTTTTCTGCTTTGCAACAGCGGGTGAATACTTCACCCATGCTCCCTTTAAATCCCGCAACCCATAGTTGCTATTTCTATGCAGTTAAATGGCATAGAGCAGGGGTTCTTAACCTTTTTTTAAATTTATTTTTTACCTTGGGGCCCAACTTTTCTTGTAAAAAGTGGCCCGGGGCCCATTCAGAAATAATTATGTTGACTTATTACTGTTTGTATTTAACAACTAAATTAAATCTAGATAAGCTTTATAAAATAATTATCAAATAACATGATACAATGTGGTCATCAATGACATTTATTTATGTGTAAACACTGACACCCAACAAGATGCTCAACAAGCAAAACAATTCCTGAATCAAATTAAATTTCGTTACCCTGGCAATAGCTCGGTTGATCATTGTGAATTCAGCTTGCTGGCAAGGTTAAAGCTTCGTCTCAAGTCAAGCTTTTCACCATAAGAATAACTAAGTTATTTTACCTCATCAAAAAGATGGTTTGAAATGACAAATAAAATTATGAGATGATAAAAAAGCTGCAATTTTTTTTTTTACACAACGTCACACACACATACCTCAAGTTGTTAAAGAAAGACAAGTATAGTTTTTTTTAAATTTTGTATTTATCCTCTTTGTTTTGCTCTATGCTCCGTTTATGATGTCCTCACTCAATGTCGAGCAGTATTTGGCTAATTAGCCTACTGCCGCCTGGAAGCTTGGCATGCATCTAAATGAGCTTAAAAACGCACTTCTCCGATTTTGTGTGCAATTATGTGTATGTGTTTTTTTTTTTTTAAATCCAAAGAGGCAGTGTGGACGGATTGTTTTGCTACACAAGGAGGGGGTAAATATTCGGTTTAAAAAAAATACCCTGCTACATGTGTACAAAGCGTCACTTGCGGCCCACAGTTACAAAACTGAAATTACTTTGTGACCAACTAGATGGCGCTCATGGCCCTCATGGTTAAGAATCACTGACGTAGAGAATATAAGAAAGCTCAGTATGTAGTACAGATTTGCATATATGCAAATAACTTTTCGTGTCTGTTTGCCCTTTACAAATTTTAAAGCATATCAGATAATAAGTGACTAAATGTGATGATTAAATCATCACTCATCTCCAGATGTTGATAATTACCCTGCAACCTAGTGAGTCACACAATGTATATCTGAATTTATGAATATATAGTGCACATTTCCCTTTAAGCATGCTCACCTTTCTTTTAGCTCGCAGTTGTCCATGATAGTTGTCAGATGAATCTCCAGGGATCGCCCCTCCCCAAAGAGTGACCCCCACGATAGAGTAGGTGATGCCCATCACCACCAAGGGCAGCACGTAGACCAGCACTGTCACTATGATGTGGTACCTTCAGGGACATATTTAACGAAAAACATATCAATTTACATTACAGCTGAGTTCTAACATTACCTTTTATTGGGGTTTTTTTGTTTTGTTTTTTGGCCTTTTGATTTTGTAAATGAACGTCACCACTTTATTGTATAATAAAACATTGCTCACATGACGGGGTCGTCCTCCATGCGGGGCCATGCCACATAGCACAAGGTCCTACGAGGCATCACTCGAATTCTGGAGAAGTAGCAGAGGGGAAAGGCCAGAACTACGGCCAGACTCCAAATGCAGGCGATGACTCCGGTGGTGGCCTTGGCTGACAGACGAGGCTTCAGTGGGTGGATGATGGCCATGTACCTATTGTGTCAACAGTCACAAGATTTAGTGACTCATGTAACACAAAATGTAATGATTTTTTTTTTTCAGGGAAAAAAAAGAAAAAAAATGTAATGAATTTGACACGATGTTCACCCAATTGAATTCCGTGCAGGCAACATGGGTTCATTTCACACTCAATGACAATGTGATTGTGAGTGTTAGTGGATGTCAGCTTTTATATGTGTCTTTTGAATGGTTGGCAAACAGCCCCAGATATGGTCCCAAAGTCATCTTAGATAGGCTGCAGTTCACCGTGACCCTGAACAGGATAGGATATGGGGGGAAGAAAATGGATGAATGGTTGCACATAATGCTGGCTTCGTTTTGTAGGGAAAAAAATAGGCTGCTAGGTGTGATGGAGTCATGACGTTTTTGGCAGTACAAGCCTGATAATCGAAATCAATAAAGGTCCACTAACCGTCTGCCTCAGAAAAGCAAGAGAGGGGTTTTATTCGCTACTCAAAACAGTGAGTAATAATAACCATATTAGGCTCAAAATGGTGGCTCTGGGAGATCTAGTTTTACAATTCTAGTAGTGCTAGTGATTAAACGCAAGTTTATTTATAAAAAGAACAAAGATGGGACTATTGACAAGAACGCAATCATTTGTACCTTATAAAAAAAATAAATAATAATAACTAAAAAGCAGCTCCAGCTTGACTTATCATTTAAGACTCACAATATAAACAAGCTTGTTTGTCTGAGCAACTGGTTCAAGGTCACATAGCATTAGTTGTCTGTTGTCAGATCCTGTAACCTAGCTTGCGATGGGTTTTTGATTTGAGGAGTTGATACTGTAGCCCCAGGTCCTCTTTTGGGTTTTAGTGGTTATGACTCACACTTATTGTAGCTTTAGATTTTTGTTAACCTCCCCTTATAACCTCTAACTTTTCCTGATTACCAGTTTGTTAGTTTAGTTCAAAAAACACCACAGCTATTATCAGTTCATCTCATGCCATCCATACGCCGAATCTCAGCTTGTGGAAGTTTAGATTCGACATTGAACTTTTTTGAACAAAATTTATTTTATTTTTTATTTTATTTATTAAAGTTTATTTTATCATTTAAAATAATGCCTGACCTAATTGGTTTTTGTTGATATACTTAAACGTTTTCTTTTAAATTTCATTAATGAAGCACACTTCAACAATAGAAATGTGGATTTCAAATCTTCTCTTCTTGTTCTATTCAATTGATTATCATGCACTACAATTTTGTAATGTCCTAGAATCCCAATTCTTTATTTGGGGATCTTTAGCAAATATGAGAATAAAATTGATTAATTAGATTAATTTATTAAAAATCCTGTAATTAATTAGATCACATTTTTCAATCACCTGACAGCACTAGTAAAAATGTGTCTTTACGAATGACCTTTGAGAATTCTACTTGATTTCCAATTGCCCAGGCTGACATTTGTTAATTGAGTCTTTATAAAAGGCCACTACCTGCTTTGACCTCGATGTCTGGAACACAAATACAATCTATTTACCAGCAATTAAGAGTCACATTGGTCGGTGTCAAAGCACTGCGAGATACTTTTGTTGAGATACTTATTAAGAATAACTTAAAAAAAGAAGTCAAAGCCCCAAAAATATTTTAACAATAATACTGTATGTTCTATGCAGCCCCACTAGTCTAAATATGGTATGGTATGGTTAATATTGCGTTAGTGGAATGTTAGTTAAGCAGCAAAATCCAGCAATTTTTATCAATATCAGACGGTGGCGAGTGAAAATGACATCACAGTTGCTTAGGTCTCATCGTCTCAGGTAACACAGCTCAGCTTCAGAAAACAGGTGAGCTTTGATTGACCGTTGCCTGAGCCCTGAGAAACAATGATATCATCTTCAGTCGACAGCAAGTGGCAAAATGGCCGCCCCCTGAGATTTTTTTGCATATATTATCACAATGTCATGTTTAGACTAGTGGGGTCAAATATAAAATATTATTGTCAAGAAGTGTTTAAGGTTGACATCCCCTTTAAAAACTATAGCAAGACACAAATACACTCACACAATAACTTGAAGAATTGGACTACAAAATACAGTAATTCCAAAAGACATCCCAGAGGCAGATTAATGACCCTTGTCATCTTTAAATCTCAACTTGACATCTTCGTCATGCCTGAAGCGACACAGGGTGCTTTAGGAAACCATCCCATTTGAAAGCTTGTCACTGCACCGTAACATTAACAACTCACAAACACTTTATCATTGTCTGGTGTTTAAATAGCAGCAGTTCCGTTGCCAGGCAAAAGTATAAGCGAAAACACTAAATGTCAAGTTGTCCCTCCATGAATGGAGAGGGAAGATGGTCGCCCTCCAGTCAACCATGCTTTACAACATCACAGATTTGAAGACTTAGGGATGGGCAACTAAAATACAACAAACGTTTTGAAGCAAACAACAAATTACATACTGCATTTTTTTCCCAGTGCAAAGGGACATAAAATTTACCATTCAAGAATGGCGCAAAACTGCTGAACAAGAAACCATCATTGATTTCAAGAGTTCCTTTTGTACATTTTTGTTTACATAAATCAACTCACTGATTTTTTTAAAATAATTGACACATTATGTTTGTTATGCATATCATTCAAAATCAGCAAACAGTCATTAGGCCTACTCACATTGTGGTATAAGGCAGTATTAGACCCAGTGTAAGTGAAACTAAGACATATGCCATCTAGTGGTGAATGGTGATTTTGCAACTTAAAAATACAGTTGACCTCTGCATATTCGCGGTACACACCCATAGATTTGCATATTTGTGGGTTTTTCCACAAATATTTTGGCAAATAAATTGACAGATTTTTATATAGTGCTTTATTTACATCATATTGTGCCCAAAGCGCTTTACAAAGCCTCGCAGTCACTCATTCACACAAACACATTTACACACCAGTGGTCAGCTGCAGCCATGCAGGGATCTGCCAGGTCCACTGGACGCAAGTGTATGGCTCAAGGACACTTCGAGATTATCACAAGGGCTGAGGATTGAACCCACAAACACTCAGTTGGGAGACGACAGCACTATACCACTGAGCCATTCTGCCCCCCATTAATTCATATTTCCTTTTTTTTCTGAGATCCCCCCATTTTCCCTGTATAGGCCTACTACATGTTTATCTGTGGGTTTTTTTTTTGAAGATTTTTTGGGTTTAATTAAGAAATAAAGACTGCCTATCCCCAAGTTAGAAAATGCCACAGTTTTGAATTTATGTTGTAGTTTCATTTATTTATTTATTTAATCTCTTTCACCTTTGTTTTTTTTTACATAATATGTTGAAAACGCAAGCACATCTGATGGTAATCTCCACAGTCCACACAAAGCAAAAATGCCAGTTCCCACAACCATATTAATGTTCTAGTTTATGGATGGACCTAATATTCGAGGAATCAATTAACTGATCATTAAAAGCTCTATAACGTGGAATTTAGGCAAAATGGATTACAACTATTTGTTGTCTATGCAACAAGACATTCATGCTATGGCACAACTCCTTGGGGTAACTAGTTGAAGTGAGAGTACTTAACAAAATCTATTCAATATTATACTAGCATTCTGTGAGATTGTCCCACTGCATCATCTGTTTACTATGGTGCAATGATGCACTTAGATTTGTGTTCTAAGCTCTGCCATATATATATATATATATATATGCACAAATACAGGCAAGCAGGCCAAACACATCCAGGCATGCTAGATGAGCTGTCTCAGCAATTGGGCACACAAACTGTGACTGCACCCTTGAGCTACAAGTTTGGGTGGGGTTCGGCGTCTTGATCAAGGGCACCTCAACAGTATGCAAACTACTAGCATCCGTGCAACAACAAGCTTCAGTTTATTTGACTGGCTGGCTGGTTCCATATCAATGTTACTGACTCAGAAGAAGGAAGCAGACATGATGCAGTTTTTTTTTCGATTTTTTTTTTTAGAGCAGTCGCATAAAGGTGAAAGCTAGGACAAACTGATGGCTGATCATGAACTGCGGCCTTGTGCCATTTCAAGAGAGCAGAAAGCGAGGTCCAAAAATAAGCATAACCTGGGGTTACATCTACGCGCGCAAGCCATGCGGATGTTCTTTTTCTTTATTTTATTGATGGAAATCGGAAAGACAAAACAACACTGGAGACCATATACGTGGAAGTTACACAAGCCAAAGTGAGCTTGCCTGTAGGAAACAGATTGTTCCCTCTGTGTTAGTCGAGGACGACAATGCCTCACGCCATATCCCAACAGTGACGCACATCCACACACACACACAGGAACGCACATTCTCACTATGATACTGAAGCCGCTGCCTTCATCATCTTCTCATTGAACCATGACAGATGACGCGATAACGCTACTGCTGCCGAGTGGAAAGCCAATCTGATAGCGATCACCACATAAGGTGAAGTCACAGGGCAAGACACACTGAGGATGGGCATAATAATTGATTCATTGGATGATTGATTGTTGAGCATTATGTTGACCTGATCGTGTGCAATTGATTGCAAAAGGCAGTGCACTACTTTGCACCAGCGAGCTGAGGTGCTGCTGATTCAGTCTCTACTTCTTTGTGAGCTAAAAAAGAACAAACTCTCATAACATTTATTTAATTAATCCCGCCAAAAAACAACAATTGGTTAAGTAAATCACTCAATCCATTTTCTGTAAGGCTCATGCTTACTACATGGAGAGGTGGGATACATCCTGAGGTGGTTGCCAGGCAATCACAGGGCACATATAGACAAACAACCATTCACGCCTACAGACAATTTAATCTTCAGTTAAGATATCATGCATGTTTTTAGGATATGGGCGGAAACTGGACTACCAACAACAAAACCCACGCAGGCATGGGGAGAAGTTACAAACCCCCTGCAAGAAGGCCCTCACCAAACTGTGAGGTAGATGTGCTAATCAATCAATCATCCACTGTGCCGCCTACTCCTAAGTTAATCATGGAAACTGAGTGAAATGCCCATCCCTTGTTCACACGCAGTCAGTCAGTGCCAACTAAGAATTAGTGCCAGCGAAAATGTAAAAATAATTGTGATAGACGGCCTCATATGGCGAGTAAGAAGGCAGTCAGTCGCACTTGAAACTGCCTCCCCTGCATGAATGTAAACCATCCAGCACTATAGGCTACAATAGGCATGAGCAACCCCACCCTGCCAGCTCAAACACATCTAGTATGAGAACAAATTGCACAACACATTTGCCAGATACCGTCCAAAGGGCAGCTTTCATGCAATTTGAGTTTTTCTTTTAAGCTCGAGATTCCATTTTAAGCCTCTGTTGATGAAAAGCAGCAAAGCCCAGGGGAAGAATGGATGGAGAAGATATTGAGAATTCATGCTGAGATTGAATTTGACACAATTTGGTTCTCTTTCTTTCTTTCTTTTTACCCCCCTTGACACGCTTTGTAGCTTGAAGTATTTATGTGCTGCTGTGATCTTGCCTCTGATGGGCTCACTTTCATATGGACGACAAAATTCCTCCACTGTTGGATGCCAATATCCCTACACAAGATTGTCATAATATTAGGTACACATGTATAACTTAATGAGTATAGGAGGGTCCCAAAAAAATTATACCTTTGCAAAGCTATTGAGAGAGGTAATTATTGGGTTACAGTTAACTCTGGCAGCCTATATAAAGGAGCAAATAAACACCTACTAGTGCATTATTAAGATATTGCTGTTGTTTTGAACCCCTTTTGATTATTATGAATGATGGCCAGTCAGTCAGTGACGAGCATTGAACGCACCTGTCCACGGCGATGGCAGTCATGGAGTAAATGCTGGCGAACACGGACGTGACCGGGAAGAAGTTGTGGAATTTGCAATAAGCCTCCCCAAAGTACCACTCCCCGTGGGTGGCGTAGACGAAGTTAATCAAAGTGTTGAAGGCGGCCATAGAGGCGTCGGAGAAGGCCAAGTTGAGCAGAAAGTAGTTGGTCACCGTCCTCATGCGCTTGTGTGCCAAAATGATCCAAATGACGATAAGGTTGCCGAACACGGCCACGGCCAGCACCGAGCTGTAGGCGACGGACCAGAGTGCGACGCGCCACGGCGGCTGCACAAACTGGTTGGTGTAGTTTGATGTAAGGTTTGATCCATTTTGGGAAGCTGCCATTCTTGTCTTCTTTCCTTGCAAAGGAAAAAAAATCGGATGATGGAGCAGGAGCTACCAAGACGGACGCACGACAAAGTGGTACTTAGGTACCTCAGTGCGCAGCAGGACCGCATCCATAATAACTAAACATCGTCCTCCCATTTGATTGCTGTCTGCCGGATAATTTCTTGTCAAAACGCGACTGGTCCGTGCGTAAATGCCTGTTGAATGGGCTGTGAGAGCAGCATCAGCAGCTTGACGCCGCGCGCACTCGCTGACGCACGAGTGGAGTGGGCACACAAGCCGGAGGAGATTGATCGACACTTGTGGCTGCTGTTGTTTTAAACTTCATGAATAACAAATGCGGGCAGGACTGCGCGTTATCACAGCACGCTTTGCGTTGTCTTTATTTCGTTTTCAGCCCACCTAATCTCGTGTGGGAGCAGCCACATAGCCTACACAACAGGATATTGAAATATTCAGGTGTGTGTGGCTTCAACCCTTGACTGCAATATCAGATGCATAATATGGATTTTTAAAAAATTGGCCTTTTTAGAAGGCTGGCCATGTTCACACAAACACAAGGATTTGGGATGGGCAAACAAACTGTTTTTTTTTTGTCATACATCTAGTCAGGGAGAGCCCTCATGGGCACTGATGAAAAATTGAGGCCACCCTCCATTTAAGTTGCACATTCCTGCCATACATAGTAGGTACAATAATGACGATGAACCTTAAAACAACTGCCACTTCAACATGGAATAGCAAAACAAGGCAATATTCACATTTTCTGTCTTGATTAAAACTTTGCAGCTCAGTCTGAACTGCACAAGAACCAAAACAGAAAAATTGCCTTTACATCACCGTTTTTGTTATTTTCAGTAAAAAAAAAGTCTTATACCCTCTCAAGGTTGAAATTGCCACCCTACTGTTTTTTACCCTTTTCAATCTCAACAACTGGTGAGTCATAATGGCCAGTCTTTGCCTTTGTGTATCAAAAAGTAGCACAACTCCATTGTGCTATAACGCTACATTACGGCTTGCTGGGCAGTACTTTTGTTATTTTACTAAACCGGAGGTTTGAGTGAGAGGAAAAAAAGCAAGCAGCAGGTAGTATGGACGTCATCATCATGAATAAGAGTCATGAATTGCTGCGCAAGTAGCATAGCAGCCTACCTGTTGCTTGCACTAAAAAACACAAAGGAAGCAGTGAACCACAACTTAATTGATGAGGTTGAGGACTTCACATGAATTGTGCTCTGTACCAATTATCACTACAATCATCCTGCATTACACAACACTGTATTAAGTTGGCGTGGGTCATCTGCAAAACAATCACTACCTGCCGTCAATATTCGGGTTAAAGACAAAATTCCAGTTTGTGAAAGATTCAGAATAAACAGAGTAACTCCCTATATGGTAATGTGATCGATGCCTGTCTCTAAACCGCGACGCATGGACAGCGTAATGACGCAAATAGGTCATTTCTGCTTCTTAATTTGTACCGTCGATAAGACATTATTTTCATATCACTCACCACATTAATAAAGAAGTCGGTTTCCTCCTCGCTCCAAAAGTTTATTATTGCACTGCGTCAAGCTTTCACCATTTTTATTCATATGTTTATTATAAGTGTGGGTATTAGTGGTCACACAGAAGCTGCAGCATCAATAAAAAACCTCAATCTTCTCGTTCCACGTCACAAAGAAATAAAGGAGCTCGGGGTGAGGCTTGAATTTGCACACAACCAAATTATCTCCATGGGGGGAAAAAGGTAAATGGACTGATCTTAAATAGCTCTTTCTACACCATGTGGTGCTCAAAGTGCTTTACACTGCGTCAAACATCACTTCATTCATCGGTTGAAGCACTCACCGAAGAAGTGGCAACAGTTGCTTGAGAAAACTAAACTACTTTGGATTTGCATTCATGAAGCTTGCATGACAATCTGATTAACCTCATAAGAGGACTTCATCTTCCAGGCAGTACTGCTATTTCTCTCCACTATACTGCTCATCCACCTCAATAAAATTATTTTTAATGAGTAATACTTCTCTCCAAGGTATCCGAAGCTATAATATAAAATATGATCGTTCCCTATTAACACTAAATACACATTATAATGCTGTTTTCATCGGCGCTTCAAAACCTTCTGCTTGGTTAATGCTTGACACATGTAACTTCTGTGCAGAAATAAGATGTATGGATTCAGGCTAACACAGCTTTTGCAGCATTTATATTCTGTGCGGCTTGCCTCTGCTGTTAAACTATATTCTAGACTATAGGGGGCAGTGTAGAGCAGCAACAGCATACAAACAACACTATACTATAATAGAAGTAAAAAGAAAGCAATGTTGTCAGTAGGAGGGAGCGCTTGCTTTTCCGCCATGTTTTTCACCGTCAACGTAGGTAGAATTTTTTGTCGGTACGTGGTGCTGAAAATTTGGACCATGAGGTCGGCGCATGGACAGGTGTGATTGATAAAATGGTCACCACCTTGCTGATGCGTTAGACATAAACCAAACGCAAACATCCTGACTTTACCACTGTTTAGCAGAGAGACTGAGCATCCTTTGTCAAATTGAACGATTCCCCAGAAATTTCAGATACAGGGACTAGAATAAAAAAAAATAAAATAATTTAATCCATCGAATTTCCAAGCAATACACAAACATAATGTACTCTCAAATAATCCAAATCAGCAAACAAAGAAATACCTGAATGCACAAAATCAATTCAAAAGTCCCATTCCAGTTTTTGTTTTTTAAATATATGCATTTATTTATTATCATCATTGATGTCATTTTATTGGGTTTGCAAGATAATGTGGGTTGGAAATGAGCAGGTTATCAGGTTATTTTCAGGCTATTTTTGTTGGTAAAATGTCTGATTTTTAACAAGTTGTTTTCTGATAAATATTTAAAAAAAAAAAAATTCAACATGTAAATGAGCTATGCTCTGATTGTGCCGCCGTTGTCCTTCATCTGATATGGAACTTAGCCTTCCTCTGATTGCTAGCTGCCGATATGTGGCCATCTTGTGGCCATCATGCCTCTTCATGCACAAAAGGGACGTGAAATAATGCCAGCTATATACAATTTGAAACTACTCACAATCCATCCATTTTCCGCTTATCCTCGTGAGTGGTGCGGGCATGCTGGAGCCTATCCCAGCTGTCAATGGGTGATAGGTGAGGTACATACACCCTGAACTGGTTTCCAGACAATCACAGTACTCAAAATCCAAAAGGAATAAATTACATTTTCCCTATATACTATAGCAAAGAATACTTTACAACAAGATTTGAGAAATCAAATAACTTAAATGCAGATGCCATGAATTCATCAATAACACTTCATGAGCTCTACAAAGGCTTACTTCTAAAGCTAAATAATACATCACAAGGACCCAATAGGATTGCGGTTGCATTTTACAAACACTTCTGGCACATTTCACACCACCTGCTGTATTGGCTTCTATAAGACAAACAAACTACATCTTGATCAATTCCATCAATCCATACTCTGCTCTGCCTATCCTTAATAGGGTTGCGGGTCTGCTCCTTGAACCGGTTGCCAGACATTCACAGGGCACATATAAACAAACAACCATTCACACTTACATCGCAGAACATGCGTCACAAATTCCATCACATATAAAAACCCAACTCAACCCTTAAGGCATTATTATCACTAATACCTCAGATTTTAAAATCCTCAATATATCTCTAACCACTGGATTAGAAACCGTCAGTAGCGTAAATATCGGCGGTGCAGAGACATCACAGGGGCCCATGACAGAAGAGGGAAAAAAGGAAAGGAAGGAACAGAGAGAGAGAGAGAAAGAGAGAGAGAGAATTTTTTTGCACCGGGGCCTCTCAGCATGGTGTTACGCCACTGGAAACCGTCATCCACACTCAAACACATCTCAATCAAGCAAGATTCATCAAAAATACAGATCGCATTTGAAGATTAATTAAAACTATAAATCTCTTACAACGCTCTCTAATAAAGATCAGGGCCCACTGCTATCACTGAATAAAAAACGTTTAAACCTGCACATGACTACACAATGATGACAACACATTTCAAAGACTTCAAACTAATTTCAAAATTGTACACAGTTGTTGAACACAGACCACACCATAACAGTCTCAATAGCTCACTGGAATACAGACTCCAGTATAAGATAATACACAGAACACTCAATACAAAATGTACAAAATGACACTGGCAAACACAGACACCTGCTCACAATGCATAATACATTCAAAAGATGATTATTTTCACAATCGCTGGAACTGCCAATCTGTTTACTCTTTTTGGGATTATGTAATTTAAATATTTGCCACCATTGCAGAATCTGTCTAACCTCAAAACCTGGTTGATTGTGAGCCATCTCTAATAAGAACGGAAAAAAAATCTACAAAATACATACCGATACAAGAATAGTTTGCTCATTTCTTGAAATGTTGCCAAGTAAAGATTCAGATGAATTGGAAATAAATAATTAAAATGAAGGGGGGGGGTGGGGGGGGGGGCACAACAACCACTGGGCCAAGATCATATAATAATACATATCCATGTAAATAAATAAATGAATAAATAAATAACAGCTTCAATTAACAACATTATCACATAATTAAAATAGTGTATAAAGGTGGTTGGTCCCAGATCATAGTTGTCACTGCTCCTCCCTAGCTCCCTTTCCGCACCTCTATTCCACTTGGGCTGGTTTCTTACACATGCCTTGTTCCCTTTAACAAGACACAAACATCTTAGGAAAACAAATCATAGAAAAAAAGATAAGTTAGATGTTCATTCATTTGTGGGTTTCACTGCACTATTACTTCACAATTTTGTGAATGCCGAACACCTTAAACAAGCATCTCTTTCTCTAGACCTCAGAGCGGCTCAATGTGGTATTACTTGCTAGACTTGCCTGTGAATTGTAGAAACCCACAAAAAACAATCACTTAAAAATCTCAAAAATAGCAGTAATAATCAGTGATAACAGAGAGATAATACATTATATCGTGCTGATATTTTATGCCAGCCCTACTATCCTATGACACATCATTCCTCCTTATAATAGAATGTCAATCATACAAGTATTATCGTCTAAAAAAAAGTAAAGGGAATATTTTTCAGACTGTGCTTTTCACACAGAACCCGGTTAAGTTTTGTGGGTTCAGCTCTATATGTCAATCATTGTGAATAAGGCTGGTTATAACACTTTTCACGTTTCAAGTTAGATATAAGATACTCCATGAAGCCTGACTTAGAGCATCCATAATCCTTGTCTTATTTTTATCTTCTAATCTGTTTGTAAACTTATTTTTTTTGTAAGCAGAAATATAAGGGACTTATTAACAAAAATTACTCTTTTTTTTATGGAAGACTAAAATGAATGAAACGAGTGATGCTGTTAAGATCCATTTAAGTATCAAAGTAAGTCAGGACATTGTGAAAGCAGCGCACTTCATAGAGGCTGTGCTTAACTTTTTCCTGACTGGCCTGATTACCATCAGGTAATTATTGTTGCTTTCTCATCGAAATGTCACCACACCGCTTTATGAAATGTCAGAGCAGGAGCTTCAGTGCTGTCATCAGCTCGTTTCCCAGAAGCTTTTATAGCGTACGTCACAACTCAGGGTGCAGTTGTCCTTGATGAATGCAGCTGTACCAGGGCCAGCCACTGATTGGCCAACCAAAGAGTATTACCTCTCAATTATTTCCCAATTAGTCAGGACAGTTGACATTACCATCTGAAGATGATGTTCCTATTAAGGAGCCATGTGAAGGCATTTTGTGGCTCTTTCACTTAAGAGTGCAGTGGGATGTTTTGGTGCTCAGACGTGATGTCCTTATTTGTCTGTGTGTGTGTGTGAGGTGAGACATAATTGAAGACCACGCTGCCGGGAAGCGTCGGACAGAACATTTAATCAAACACATAATTTCATAGGTTAACCTTGTAGCCGAATGTATTTCCACTGAATTGGAACGCGAGCACCTCATTACACAGTAACATTGGCAGCAACGTGAGTGCAGTACGCAAATTAACAATCAAGTTGTTGCCAGCACAAAGTGTCACGATTCGGGGCGGTGGAGACTGTTAGAAGACTATCTTTGTCTTCCGCGTGTTCGTTGTTGTTCGGGTAGAGAGAATGTTGATTTTCTGAATACAGACTGGAGATCGGTGAACAGGTCCTTCGAAGGATTTATTTTTACAGAATATTCCAGACACAAGCAAGTTTACAGACAAATGGCTCCATTCTTCTCGCAAGTGTGTCGATTACAGACACTTACAACCTTTTTATACTATCTTGAAGGGCGGTTCCAAACAGCCCACCTGGAGTTCACCGGACATGAGATAAGACTTTAAACACATGTTAGCGAGAGCCACCACATCGTGATAACTTAAATTGATGTTTCTGCATTTGGCAATTTATTATTATATTATATTATTAGTATGGGATTTTTTTTAATAGGCTTTAGGTGAACTGATGAATACACACACGCTCGCACGCACGCACGCACACACACACGCACATACACATACTCACCCACATACAAAAAAAAAAATATATATATATATATAAAAAAAATTATTATTATTATTTTTTTTTATAAAAAATAAAAAAAGGAGAGCAATGATGATGTCAAATCGAATGAACAATACTGAGATTTCCTGGGAAAAAAAAAGACTTTAAACACATCATTGATTACAGACACTTCAACCACAGACAATGGCCCATTGTTGTGGAAATTGATGAGATCCCAGTCATGAGATCCCAGTCATGACGATAAGATTTTAAACACATTATTGATTACAGACACTTGGCAGAAATTGCGACAGCACTCACAAAGACACATCCACAGATGTACTGAGGAAATAAATAAATTAAAACAGTTATGACTAAATCTGGGCAGAAGACCCTCTTCAAGACGCGACAAAGGCAGGTGGACACAAGCGCAGGAAAATGGCCAAGACAAGGCAATGTGCCTGCATGTGGAATATTTATTTAACAGGAAAAAAAAAAGACAAACACAACTGACACGCTTGGAACACAAGGCATATTACATATGACTAACTTTGACATTGACATGAGCCCCAAATAAACAGAAATAGGCAACTAAAGATACACGGACTAATGACCAACGGGTGAACAAACTATGAGTCGGGAAGGAGCTGACAAGGAAGGCAAGAACACCCAGCAAACCAAAAAACAAACACAATGCGCCGTCACATCCAGTGAACACAAGTAAGGTAACCTCATATGATGTATTCTTATGTTTCACCACCGTCTTCATAATTGAACTGCCATGCGTGTAATTTCTTTTTCGCTCACAGGCAGATGGAGCCTCTCTTGGAAAGAGCTGTGCGAGCCGCGCAATGGCCCGGATATCTACTCTGCAAATTGCCTGTGAGTATTTTAAGGCCTATTGCATGCTGTTTTTCTAGTATTAAATATAAACTACTGTTGATAATGTGATGTCAACCACTTGTTTGATATGACAGGCTGTTGCCTGCTCTTGCTCATGTCTCACTGTCATGGCAACAGATTTTTTTTTAAATGCCCAATTCCAGATATATTTGCATGAATGATGTTCCACTCCCTGAAATTTTACATTTAATTATACCAGCTGGAGTTTTCCTGCATGGTGCAGCCATTCATCTTAAAGGCCTGCTTTTCTCAAAAGCCACCATGGATGTGCATTTGTGAACCATTAACAGAGGAAATTGGACTTTTGAGGGTGCCAATCAATCTGTATTTGTGATTCATGAGTGAAGTGTCATTTTTGATAAGTACTGCATTGATTGCTTACAGATGAACATGTTTTATTTTTTTATCTGCTTCTTTTCCCCACTCTTTTATTATATTTGTATCCTATTTTTCTTGCAGCACATTTGATTGAAAATGTTCCTTAATAATAATACTTGACTTCTGTTTTTTCTCAGAAATGGTTTAATCGTTGCTAAATGAATTTGGGGACACACCAATAAATACATCAAATGCTTATTGCAGTGATTTTTGGATAACAAGCAAATCCATCCATCTTCTTAACCGCTTGTCCTCACAAGGGTCGCGGGGGGTGCACCCTGAACCGGTTGCCAGCCAATCGCAGTACCAAGCAAATATGAAACAAAAAGTAATAAAGAAAGAAAGAAAGAAATTAAAAAGAAGAAGAAGAAAGTTGTTTCTGATCTCATTGTAAAAGAAATACAATATGTCAGGGCAGAGAAAAGCGTTATTTACGTTTGTGCAGTTTTGGCACCCTCTGGTGGTTAGTTTATTAGTGCAACCTAATTTTAATTAGGCATGTTATGGCCAGCGAGCCTGGTGGCGGCCAAAGGCGGGAACTTTGTCGGTCCGATCCCCGGCTACAGAAGCTAGCTCTTAGGACATGGAATGTCACTGCTCTGGTGGTAAAAGAGCCCGAGCTGTTGTGTGAGGCAGAGAAATTCGACTAGATTTAGACTCTTCTTTTCAATCGATCTGAGCTTCTTCTTTTTTTGCTTTTTTACAATATCGTCAAGTTTTTATACAGTATTGTGAGTTTTATTTATTTTTTATCGCCAACATCCCCACAATATCGTGATATTACGCATTGTGCGGTTCAGATCGTGATAATATCTCGTGACGTTTGGATACTGTTACATCGTTACATAGTTTCTATGTTTACAAAATACTTTGCACTATGCTAGTATTTTGAAATGATTTGTTGGGCATGGTAAGTATTGATTTGAATGCTTGATTTAAAGAGACCGTGATTTGAGTTGTTGTTCAAATATGATTTAATCTCTATGCTGACCAGTGTGTTGACCTCTCTTTTCCACATTACGCTACCTACCTAATTCATTCATTCATTTATTTCCAAATTGCAAAAGGGTTGAGGCATGGAGGAAAAAAGACATGTCTGCTTAAGTGAAACATTTTGACATTCTGGGATGCTGGTTGAAAACAGTTTTGGCATTAGGAATAAATTCCAAGGGACAATGTTTTAGTTAAGATTTTTTTTTTAATTCATATATCGATCATACAATCATAACAACATCACAATAAACACAATTCATAGGGAAATGTATACATATTAAACTCTTGTCACTGAAATAAGCATAATGCCGATAAGCTAAATACTAAAACAACAAAACGCTTTGAATGTTCTGGTGTATATATACTTTGAATGTGAGTTTGCTCACGTTCCATAACTATGCTATTCTTCTTTCCTTAACACCACTTTAAAGGCGGCTCCTTCTTTTGGACTAGATGTCAAACCATAGCCACAAAAAAAGCTAAACCAATGACCAAAGTTAATCCTTTTATGCTGTAATATTTTCCCACAAAAATTTGGGTTACTTTACAAATTCATCCATTTTGTGTTCTCACCATTCCAGTTTTGAAAGTCACATAACTATATAGGTTACGCTGACATGATCAGGATTTAATCATTAGAACTATGTAAACATTAGATTGCACCTGTTTTTCTTCATCTTAGCAGACATACCGTCTTAGTGAGCTGAGCACGCGCACACACACGCACGCGCACACATTACAACAGAGTGTGTCTTTCCAAACAAGGAGACTAGGAGAGGCCCTTGCAGCTTTAGCTTACTTTTCTGCTTACTGGTATGAATCCTGCAAATTTGTGATGGAATGTCACCAAAACGTGTACTTAAATTTTCCTGATTAATAATAGGGCTTGCGCTTTGACTGTATATAGGCCCGTCGCAAAATAACAGAGCTGGCTATTCAGCTAATTATCCCATATAGAAGCATTTGAAATATATGTATTACTGCTATTGTAACAGCTACAAAACACAATCAGGAGCTATGATTACAAAGAAAATGGAGGGATATTGCTGGACAGCATGTGTGTGTGTGGGGGGGGGGGGGGGGTGTCAGTGGGTTGAAATAGAGCATCCAAAGCTAGAAACAGCAAATGCAATATTCCCAGTGATGAAAAGCTGCAATACAATAAGCTCTACTTCCTTTATTTTTTTAATGTAAACAACCCTTTATGTTACTTTTGATGATTGTTGCTTTGTTAATACTGCTTCGACAGAATGAAACCCCCTTGGGCAATTAATTCCCAAGAGACACTTCTTCTGGGAAATCAGCAGCAAATGTCCCAGGATAAATGGCATGTACTCCATCACGCCACCTTTTTCTGCTCTGCCAGGACATTCTCACAGGCTTCTCACACTCACTTTTCGGTTCAAGACAACATGGGGTACGTGACGTGAATATTAGCAGAATGCAGGGAAAGCTGCACATACACGTGGAATGTATGGAAGTTTGGTCAAAGGATGGCAGCTGTGTATGGGAAAGGCAGTGAGACATTTTCCCTACTCTTTTTGCTAATAATTTCACATTTCATACAGAGAAGCAATTCAACATTGAAATCAAAGAGGTATTTCCTCATTTAGTGGCTGCAGAACGTACTATTTTTGTTTTATTTTACAATGGACATGCAACAGTGTTTGTCCCCAATTCACTGTCCTGCTTGTTTTCCATGTCTGCCGCCACCAACACACCTGATTCAATGAACAGGATCGTTATCAGGCTTCTACAGAGCTTGCTGATGAGCTGATCATTTCAGTCAGCTGTATTGGAGGAAGGAGACATGGACAACAGGCAGGACAGTGGCTCTCGAGGACCAGAGTTCTCAATCTTTGTACTACTGTAGAAGATGATATAATGTGTGCTTACACGATGCAGTTGCAGATATATAGTAGGTATAGTAGGTACTAAACATGCTAGTGCTTACGGCTGTCTCGGGGAACTCACTAACTCGGTCTCATAATAACCCGAGATTCTAGGAAGCCTAGGAACAATAATAATAATAATAATCTGAAGTATGTCTCAGTCACATCCCCCCTTAATTGCTCCATTGTTTTAATTCACCACCTACAGTCGGATTTAATTGAACATCTGCGTGCCACTTTCTTTTGACAAATGGACGCACAGCCTGTTATAAAGCAGGCAAATGACAACAATTCAATAGATGGCACAAAACTGCTTTCCATGAAGCCACCAAATTTAAAGTCGTACTCATTCAGCTCTTGCCAACTACCCCAAATTGTTTTATTTTCATCTTGGGCTGGCTTTATCCATCATTTAATTAGAGCTTGTGATGAGAAGTGTTGATGGCATTTAGTCATTAGCACCCAGGGACCAACACAAAAGAGGGTTGTCTCACTATTATTCAGATGATTTGTTTATGTCTCACAAATTTCCCCTTCGAGAGGGTTTTTGGAAAAGGTTGCTGTGTAACTTTACTATTGATTAAGGCTTTTATGAGCAAGTGAAGAAGCCAGTTGACTGCATGGTTGCCTAGTCATGTACAGCAATCTCTTCCCACACATGTAGTTTACTGTGCAGTACTGTAAATATCAGATTTGTTGTTTTAGCAGTGCTGTAGTGACCATTTAAACATAAAATTAAACCTTTAAAATTGTGTGTTTTTTTTCTATATGTTAAAATAGTGCCCTCGGCGCAGAATTATGTTCTTATTCAAGTCTTTTATAGAAAATGCACCTGCGAATTTAACTGTAAAAGCAGTTTAAAGTAGTTTGCATTAAAGTGTCTGTTAATCTTGTTTGGGCTTATGCAATTTTCCATCTATCCATTCTCTAAACCGCTTATTCTCACTTGGGTTGCAAGCTTATGCTATTATTGAGCAAAATAATGATTTCCTATAAAAATAAAAAATAATGATGTATCCCAGTGGTTCTACTTAAGAATTACTTAGCTCTCCAAGTACCAACATAACGATCATTAAGATACTGCAGCATAGTGGGCCTACATGAAAAACAAGATAGATGCCGCATTCCTAAAAAGGTGTATCTAATTTTAATGTAAGTCACTATAACATTTTGTACTTTGAACATTAGCACTGCTAAAAAATGTACTCAAATAATGATTCAGTTACAATGTATTATACAAGTTAAATACAAACTCTCTCTCTAAAAAACAAACAAAAACAAAAAACAAGGTTTTGAAACAGTTTTAAAGGGGAAGTCAACCCTTTTTCTTTTTTCTTTTTGACAATAAGATGCCCCACTAGTCCAAATACGGTGTTTTGGTTAATATTGTGTTAGTGGAATATGAGTCCAACGTTTTGTCTCAGAAATAAGCAGTAGATAAATACAGGATGTATACAAATGAACTCCTTCTCAAGCTACACCTCTGGGCTTCTGTTAATGTCTGGTGGTGATTTTGTCCTCAGAAGGCGGCCATTTTGCCGTTTGCTGTCGAGTGAAAATGGCATGACAGTTGCTCCTGTCTGAGGTCACAACCAATCACAGCTCAGCTTCAGAAAACAAGTGATCTGTGATTGGTCGTTGCCTGAGCCCTGAGCAACTGTGACGTCATCTTCAGTCAACAGCAAGTGGCAAAATGGCCGCCCCCTGAGATGGTTAAAAATGGCTGGATTTTGCTTCATAACTCATATTCCACAAAAATAGTATTAATCAGAAAGTCATGTTCAGGCTAGTTAGGTTATATATAACATAATATTGTCAAGAAATGTTTAAGGTTGACTTCCCCTTTAAAGAAAAAAAATTCAATTGAACTTAATTTCTGTCCAGGATGGGGATTTTGAAAGTTACCAACTTACTTTAATAGTAATATTTAGTTTGAGTTAAATATTGGAAAAGTATTATATATTTGTGAAATATTACCAGAACTGTATATTTTGATTTAGGAAAACTGTAAGCAATCAAAATTGTATAATGGCTGCATCCCTCCTTCTAACTTGATGGATGGATGGATGATGTTAGCTTACGTTTTGTTTTTCCAGTTGAGACTTTTCATGTGGACAGACTGTCAGACGTAACGTCATTGTCCTTTGAATTGGTATCAGATGATTTAGCTGTTGTGTCCTGTCCATGCGTCCATTTTAAAGTCAAAGATACTACTTGACAAGCTGACTGGCTACCAGTTAACATTATAACTTCTATTTTGACATAGCAAAGGGGAAAAGCAATGAGAAGATTTTATAGTATGTCTTAATAACAAATGTATTAATTATTTAGTTAATGTGTTTTACAAGTTGTGCATTCCATTTTATATAAGAAAAGGTCCCCTCCAAAAAGGATTAGGTTCAACTTTGGTACTAAAATTAAATATAGAATATGTCAAACTGCATTATTATTGTTCTCTCCGCAAGTTTGCAATGTACTGGCCTATGTATGGAGATCATTGGTAGACTGCAGGTTACAAACAATACTCTTCAGGGGTAGGGAACCCTGGTCCTTGAGAGCCGCTGTCCTGCCTGTTTTCCATGTCTCCCTCCATCAACACACCTGATTGATGAACAAGATCGTTATCAGGCTTTTACAGAGCTTGCTGAATAGCTGATCAGTTGAGTCTGCTGTGTCTGAGGAGAGAAACGTGGAAAACAGCCAGGAAAGTGGCTCTCGAGGACCAGGGTTCCCTATCCCTGCTCTACACCATTCATAGGTGTCAAACTCCGGTCCTGGAGGGCCCGTAGTCCAGCAGGTTTTGGATGTTTCCGTTCTCCAACATAGCTGATATATGATCAGCTCATCAGCAAGCTCTGCATACGCCTGATAACGATCCTGCTGATTGGAATCAGCTTGTGTTGGAAGAGGAAAACCTCCAAAACCTGCAGGACTGCAGCCCTCGAGGACCGGAGTTTGACACCCATGCTATAGATGAATACTAATAATATAAATTGATGAGGTTGCGTACAAGAGATAGCAGTGGTTAAGTCAATACATAACATATTAATGCAAATATCAATACTCTCATTGATTTACAAATGAAATTGTTGTTATGCATGGGCATTACAGGTAGTTTCCATGGTTACAGCAGCTGTCCAGTTATTCTTTGTGAGTTTGATCTGAATACACAAAATACACTTGTGTTCATGGTTTTATTCGCACAAAAAACTTTGAAGTTTAGTTATTTTTTGTGCTCGTCGCCTTTTTCTCCCACATCCTTTGCTTCAGTCTTCTCTTCCTCTTTGCTCACTTCTTCCATTTTCTCTTCACCTTTTTCATCCACTCCAGCTTTATCTTCCGCTTTCTCTTGTTCCACTCCAACGTCCTCCTTTTTCACATCCTCTTCCCCCTCGCCATCATCCTCTATCTCCTCTCCTGTCAGACGCTCCAGATCATTGATGCGATGCCACAGAGTCTTATCGGTTTTCTTGTTTTTCTCCAGCATCTTCTTCAGTTTGACCTGCATCAAATCCATGGTACCGTATAACCTGTTGACTTTTACTTCCAGCTCCTTGGCCTCGGGCTTGATGTTCGCTGGGTCCAAGTCAATCAGGCCATCTTTCATCAGGATCTGTTGGCCCTTCTCCTCCAGCATACCTTTCGCATCCGGATACTCCACTAGAGACTCCATGAGGTCATCCTTAGACAGGCAGAAGAGGTCTGAGTATCCTATGCTGCGGATGTTTGCTGTCCGCCTGTTGCCTGCTTTGCTGCCCTTGATGTTAAGGATACTGATCTCACCAAAATAGCTCCCGCTCCCGAGCACCACAAACTGCGTAACGCCGTCATCGGCAACCACTGCGAGTTTTCCATCCTTGATGATATACATCTCACGACCAATATCGCCCTTCTTGCAGATGTAGTCTCCAGGGCTGAAGACCTGTGGGCGGAGCTTGAGCACGAGCTCGATCAGCAAGCCCGCCTCACAGTCTGCAAAGATGCGAACCTTCTTTAGAGTCTCCATGTGTACTTGGATAGCGATCTCCGCTTTCAACTTGTCTGGGAGATACCGTAACACCTCGCGCTCGTCCTGTGCCCTGCCATTGTTCCACAGGTAGTCGAACCACTTAATGACACGTAATTCCAGCTCCTTGCTGACCTTCCGAACCTGTAATTGACAGTTTCATGCAATCAGTTATATGCAAACAACTGTAAATTGCAGTCTATGTTGTTGCAAAAAAAAATAAAAAAATCTGTGTATTTTCTACCTGCATGTACTGTTTAATGTTGTCAATCCGAGCCTGAAACTGGGATTGGGCAGCATTCATGTTGGAGATCATGGTTGCAATATTTCCCACAATTGTGGCAAAGATGAGAACCCCAACTAAGAAGTCCGCCACGTGGAAGATAAATTCAGAATCGAGGGCTGGTGGTGGCGTTTCTCCAATTGTGGTTAGTGTTAATGTGGACCAGTAGAGGCTGAAGGCGTACTTCCGCATGGGCTGGCCAAAAGCAGGCTCCTCCGGATCATCAATAGCTGGGTAAACCCATTCATCGGACCCAAAACCAATGGACTTGGAGAATGAGAAGTAGAAGCAAGCGTTCCAGTGGATAATGATGAGAATGTACATGATTAAGTTTGCAATGCGGAAGATGTTGGGGTAGTTGGTTTTAGTCTCCGTCTTTGTAAAGAACTCCAGCATACGACCGATTCTTAGAAGCCTATTAACTCGAATCTCTGGGTAGTCCAGACCCAGAATGAGATACAGGACATCAGTAGGCAACATGGAGACGACATCCAGCCGGAATTGGAAGCTTTTGATGTAGCGGTCGCGGAGTAGCTTCTCATCCTTGACCATCAAGCCTTGCTCAAGGTAACCTGCAAAGATACAAAGTCAATCGAACAAGGATGTTTGGGTTGTTCACCATTAAACATTAGCATATGGATGATCTATAGTAATGAAAACTATTCAAATTTGAATAACAAATAATCTTGAAATGGGAAATGTGCAGCAGCTTGGCGGTTATTAAGGCATTGTAGTAGAAACTGGAAACATATATGTATGTTTCATCAGTATGTTTTCCCTCATACATTTCAAGCAACTCTAGCAAAAATTAAGTTTGGTTTCTTGATTTTATATGCTAATAAAACTCACTGTGTTTAATTCGGTAACTAGAAGACTGAGACTGTGTGTAATGTCGATGTATGGTTATTGTTTATTTCATATACTTAAAGGGGAACCAACGTCCCACTTTCCCAATTGATTTTTGTTGTTGTTGTTTGCAGTAAATTTCATAGAGTAAATTTTACTCTAAAAAAAGAGAACATTCGGTCTAGGTCTAAACAAAGTAACCTGTGCACTTACAAGAAGAGTAAAATATTCACTCACAAAAAAATTCACTCAATGGTTGAGGAATTATCGCATTATCGCAGAACCTTCAGGGTGGGAGACTGCTAATCTAAAAAATGCTGCTCCTACTGTGTATCAGTATATCATTGGTGTCAGATGGAATCCCCGTACTGCCAAGATCATAGGTGTCAAACTCTTTTTTTTTTGGATGTTTTCATTCTCCAACACAGCTGATATATGATCAGCTCATCAGCAAGCGCTACATAAGCCTGATAATGATCCTGCTGATTGGAATCAGCTTGTTTTGGAAGAAGAAAATCTCCAAAACCAGCAGGACTGCGGCCCTCGAGGACCGGAGTTTGATACTTATGGCCTAGATGCTGAAGTTTGTAGATCTTTCCTCAACACTTGAGTGATTTAAAAAATATTTATATTTTACTCTCTTACAAGAGTAAAAGTTACTCTGTTTAGACTGGGACCGAATATTGTATTTTAGAGTAGAGTAAAATTTACTCTGTTGCAGCAATAGTCAAAACAAACATGGAGGACACCATGTTTCGCAATAATTGTTTCGATTTCTAGTGATGACAACGTCCAATTAGAGGGTTCCCTGCTGCCCTCAATTGAACTGTCAGTTGTATCCCTCACAAATTATTCAAAGTCTGGATTTTTAAGCCTGGTTTGTTGATAATAGAACGTTGGAACTTCAACTGTGTGATACGGTGGCCGGGAGGTGCAAAACACTTTTACAAAAGCTGGAGACAAATATACATTTTAGAAAACAAAAAGCAAAAATAAATTGCTATAACACATTTACAAGTCCTGAGACAAATTTACGTTTGAGAAAACAAATGTACAAGACGTGAAACACTTTTACAAACGCCGACACAAATATACAAGTGACTTTACAAGTGGAAAGGACAACCTGTACTACTGTAAGGAGTTCATAGTGATCCAAGATGGATAACTTTTCTCTACAAAAATGTTTTTTTTTTTAAAGATGGACGGTGGGGAAGCAGCGTTTTGCCCGTTTTTGAGCCGGTTGACGCAGTTTTGTCGTGTCCCTCGTTAAAATACTTCATGCACTGCTTAGCAGATATGGTCCGTCTCCTGACATCCGGCAAGCGGCTGGTCCTTCTGTCTATTATACAGCCTGGTGCATAGCTAGGCTAGCTACTAGCTGCTAATACCAGCTGATACTGTAAGATATATTATCAGGCAGGATACCTACTTGAACAATGTGAGGATAGCCGAGTTACCAGTCAGCCGAGATTGCGCCCAAAAGTGATGATGTAATGCTTACCATTGCTAAATATTTAATAACTGAATGTTTTCTTAGCGAATAATACTGTCAAAAAATGGCAAACACACATCACATTTCCACCACTCATTCCCCGCGCAAGTCTGGCGCAAAGTTTTGACATCTTAGGTTTCCCCGTCATAGATCGTGTTTTATTTTTATTTTTTACCTGTTCTGGTCCTGACGAACATATCAGCCAGATAGATGAGGTCTGAGGTGTAGTCAAATAAAACCCAGTAAAGGATGTAGTTATGCTGCAACTCCTCGAAGCATGCCCTGTTTGCAGGACAACACCAACAGAAACACAGGTGACTAATAATAACAAATTGTTGGACACAAAAAAAAAAATCCACTTAAAATTTAAAATGACGACGTTTTGCATTCAATTCGATTTTACATAAAATATGATAGTACTGTTGTGCCATACATAGTACCTTTGGGTGACGCATTTGTCACGTACCCAATTCACATTAATAAAACATGTTTTAAAAATAACGCTAAGCTAAAAATATTGTGAAAGTATTCACCTAGCGATAATCATGGTCCAGTTGTACATGACTGGCAATGTTACGATGAAGAGCCAGTTGTAATAAAGATTTCCAGCAGGGTTGATGACAAATAATTCTTTGGGCCTGTTAAAAAAAACAAAACCAGAATGACTAAATCATTTAAATCACACTTAGTCCTCATTTGTTGTTCTAGTTGTGATGATGTACTTACTTATCTACATCCTTTCCCTTTTCATCTGCTCCTTGTTCTTGTTTTTCTTTCTTTCTGTGCATGTGTTTGAATAAAAGTTTACACAGTGAGCAGTGAATTATTTCTTATATGAAATCAAATCACTTTTCTCTCAATAGAGCATTAGATTGACTTTCTTCTGATGACTCCAGAACGGTACTTACTCATCGTCATTGTTGTTACTGTTGTTCATATTGAAGTGATTGGAGAGTGACTGAGGTGCAATCCTGCAGCAAATGTAGTTTGTGAAAGGTCAATAATTGCACTCATAAGAATAAAGAAGCCTATTTTGCCTCTATAATACAACATGTACTTAAACATCCGCTCACATTTTGAGCCTGCTGTTTGGTGGTCCTGAGTCAAGTGTCATGTTGAGGTTCGCCGACGTGGTCATAGTTGCAGAACTGCAAAGTGGCAGTCAAACAATACATCAAACGTGGATATTGTAAGATTTACAACAATGTAGCATGTTTAAAATATGGAATCAGTAATGTTGTACAGTACTGTATTGCAACATAAATGGACAATTACTCCCACCACTAGTTGTTTGCAATATTGGTCTATTGATAAAGTCTAAAAAAAATAAAAATAAAGATAAAAAAATATAAATAAAAAATAAAGATAAAAAAATAAAAACTGTGTTCCACTTTGTTTGGCTTCTTTGTATAATCAGCTCTAAACACATCTCACGTTTGTCCATATGTGTACCTATTTAGATTTTGAAAATAAATACATTTGAATTCTGTAATTAGGCCAAAGGTTTCATTAGTCTTTCTCATATTTTCAGAATGGAAATGCTTACTACTGTACACCTGATTTGGAGTTAAGCATACTTGTCAGCTTTCAATGTGAAAATAAAAAGAAACACAATCTCTTTTTGACCGTTCATGACAAAATTAAATAACCTACCTTGGTCTCCAGCACACAAATCCATTTTCTTGTCTGCAAGAAGTACTGACAAGTATAGCAGAATGTGCAAGCAGGTCCTCGGAAGCTAATTGGACAAAATATCAACACGGAACAATGACACATATAAAGCACTGGGGCTAAATTAATAGTGTCACAGATTTAGCGACCCTGATAAGGATTAGGAGGATTAGAGGTTGGCTGAGTGGAGAGGAGGCAAAGACCTTGTAACCCCCATGCAGTGATATCCCTTCAGAAAGTGGACAACCAACGTACCGAAACCCATTTAGCTTCTATTTTTCTCTTGATATTTTTCTGATCAGACTGCAACACCAGAAGATTTTGTCATCCCACACTCATATACACACACAAGGCCACACACACTTATGCTCTGTCAGCACTTTCAGCCATATCCAACTCTGATCCGATTAGATGTTACTGGCTAGAGGAGGTTTCACATCAGGTGTACCTTCTCCCGCTCTTTAAGTAAAGAACTGAGATGGAAGTGGCATTGAACCTCTGGCAGTGATGAGCAGCGCAGCAGCTTTTTTTTTTTCCTTTACTTTTTATCTTTCTCTCAGGGCAACGGTGGTCTGTCAACTCAGTGGCGCTTCTGTTGGCTGCTGCAGGACGCATTTTCTCTCCATCTTCTCAGCATCTTTAAATAAACAAGGAAGGATGATATACCTATTGTTTTTTAATGACTTATATTGACTAGAAATTGCTTGGTTCTTTGGCTTTATAACTACAAACTTTCATGGTGAACCTTAGTGGTCGTATGGGACGTTAATAGCTGCTCAGCTGCAATTGATTTTGACTAGTTACAAATTTAAAAATGCATTTGCCATACCTAATATTGATGCCTGCGACAACTGGTTTACAAATATCCTCTGTGTTGAATGAAATGATTGCCTGTCCAGTATTTTATGTCACACCAGATGCTTTATCACCAAATACTTTATTATACAATTATAGTTTGATTTATGTTAAGCAGGGATTTGGTGGACGCAAATACTTGCCAATTAAAGGGAAGAAAAAAAAAATCAATTTCCATACGAATTTGCTGCCATAATAAAAAGAACAGATCCATTTAGCAAGAAACATGAAATAGATGCATCTTATGTAGTGTGTGACTTATGCATATTATAGGAGGAAGCTGGAGTATCCGTATAAAGCCACAAAAGCAGAGAGAGAGAAGATGCAAACTACACGCTTCGATGAGATTTGAACCTGGATCTCGTGACTACAAGGCACGCGCTGCCATTACAACATCCCATTTTTTTAAATTTTTCAATAAATAATGCATGGAGCTTGATGATTAAAGACAAAACTGGTTATCTATAACGAAGTATAATTATGCACTGATCCAAATTAGCATTTAGCCTGTGTCACGTGCTTTTGTCCTTTTCCTTCTGATTGTGCCGTGATACAACCAGTCTGAGTAAAAGCTATAGAAACCACAGTTTATGGAATTCGACCTTTATTTAATAATGTGTGGTAACTCTAATAACACATGTGATGTCGTGTTTGTTTTGCACTAGCAGTAGGCTACTGTATACTAACTGTTCCACAATGTTAATATGCACCCACAAAAGCATACTATTCCATCTTTATTCATACCATTCCACTTTATTGAACTGAAACTATACAGTGATAGATGCAGGGCATAATTACTCTACAGCAGTGCCGGCAACTTCTTCAACTGCCGCGTCAGCAGCTTCGGGGGCTTTTGGGGCAGCATCCACAGCTGGCATATCAACTGCTGCAGTCTCTGCGGAGGCATCAACCACTGCTGGCACATCAGCGGGAGTTGCGGGGTCTGCTGCAGGTGCTTCAGCCTCCACCGCAGTCGTCTCTTCGGCCTCTTCTGTTTCATCTTCCTCTTCTGTCTCGTCGGAGTTCATACGGGCAACAGGAGCAGCAGCTTTTGAGGCAGGTTGGCTATCCTGTGTTCCAGAAAATGTAAAAGATTTTAGTATCTTAATCACAAGCATTTTATTAAAAGCTTTTTCATGATTGGCACACAATGACGATAATTTAATATTCTGCTAAATGTCAAGCTAGCATGTCACCTCATCCTCTTCTGATGCATCTCCAGCCGGCTCTGCAGCAGCAGGAAGAGGAGGAGCAGCAGTGGCTGCCTGAGCTGGTGCAACATCCACCTGCTTAAGAAGAAAGGAACATTATTTAACATGGGTGTCTCCATTCAGAAAAAAGAAAAGTTGCATTGAATGCAGCGGGAACACTTACCTCAGGTGCAGCTTCAGTCGGCTCAGCCTGCAAGGACAAAATATTTTTATTAATACACAATGACTTCGGAAATAATAGCTTGGTGGTAGAGTGTCTGCCCTGGGACTGGGAGGTTGTGGGTTCAATCCCTGGCCGGTTCATACCAAAGACTATAAAAATGAGACCCATGCTGAGTGTCAAGCGGGGCGCTTGACACTCAGCATTAAGGGTTGCAATTGTGAGGTTAGATCACCAAATGATTCCCGAGCGCGGCCCCTGCTGCTGCTCACCGCTCCCTCAGGGGATGGGTCAAATGCGAAGAACGAATTTAACTCTCTACTATAGACTACTACTAACAGTGAACTGAGGTAATTACATTAAAGTGTTTTTTTGAGTGAATGCCATTATCAGAGCTGCCAACCTATATGAATTTGTCAGAATTTCCATATTTTTCAAAATGTTTTCAATAACTTACATTACCAGTTATTGCAGTATATTATGTAGTAGGTTAACACTAATTCTGCATACTGGTCAATTTCACAACATAATCATTACTCTATGACCAATTTGCTATTGTACCGTATTTATTTCATTAATCTTGTAATGACGAATGCAGTTGTAGCCTCAAGTAAATACAGTAAATATAATTTCAACGTGCCATCATCAAATATATCTGTTTCTATGGATGGATTAACCTTTACCGATTTTGTTTGCAACCAAAAGCAAACAAAAGCAAATATATATGAAATCAGATTAATCAGATCTCAAAAGTCAAACTCATAACAAATAGTATTGCTGATAGATTTGGCAGGATAGTTTATACACGGACAGTAGTTTAGGTTTCTATCTTTTGCAATTAACGACTCGAATTTTTGTATTTCATGTATCCAATATTGATGCTGAAATGATAGCTTGAATGCCGCTGCAACTGAAAGCAGGGAGGTATGGTGACTTTCAAAGTGAACGCACCATTTTTGTTTGTTTTTACAACATTTTATGAGTTTATTTCATCAAATTCATTGATGAGATTTGTACTGTCCAGCGACCAATGCGTCTTGGTGGCCCGTACTGACCCCAGGGGCCTCTGTTAACGTCGATAGTGTTCAGGGGTGTGAAGAGTTAGTGTTCAGTGATGTCCAGAGGTGAGCGTCTCAATAAATTTTGAGTGTCCGTCATTCATCAATCATCCACAGTCGTCAATCGTCATCATCAATTTGTCAATATTTCAAGTCAAACCGCATTGTAATCATCAGCAAAATGGGCAACAATCTATGTTTCCGTATTTTGTCATTAAAATGGTATGCCCACGTCCATTAGTACTGACCCGACTGATGATTACATTGGCCAACAAAAACCTTGGGCAATGCTAAGTCTGTCAATTTTTTTTTCATTAATTTTCAACAAAATGGGCATCCATCATTGGACGGATTGACGGCCCTTCTGTCAATGTTGACAGAATGCCAACCTCTGGTTTTCTGTAATTAAATACAGACGATCCATAACACTTCACAGCTTTGCGTTATTCGAGGAAATGCGGTTGTTTTGAAGGTCTTTATAGATTATCAGTCATCCAGGCACGGTAATTCACAAAAGTTAATCACAGCAACTGAACCCTATAATTCAAAAGGATTCTTCAGTCCTAAAGGAAGTTGTAGCTATCACTTATCATGTGCTTACAAAAACTCTCCTTAAAGAATGTGTCTGCCAAGTTTGCCACCTCAGAACAACAAAACCTCTCACATGACCACCCTTGTGGGAAATCCCCTCCGAGAGATAAATTGAGACACCGAAAATCTTACTGGAGGAGCTTCACCAGCATCACCTGCTCCAGTCGTTTCAGCTGGAGGAAGAAAAGGGTTTGCCACCATCCCCTGAAAAGAAAACCAAAAATCAGCAAACAGATTTCTACTTTTCTTTGGTATTCAAATGAACCTTTCAAACCTGCTGCTGGTACAGCCTGTACATCTCCATCCACCTCAGGGCCTCATTGGCATGCGCCGCGATCTGCTCGAGAAATACCAGACATCTCCAGACTCGCAAGTGCAATAGAGACAATTACCACTGCTCTTTCATACATACATAGATGTTCAATGGCCTGACATAAATACCTGTCTCCATAAATACGACATACGGAATGACAGAAGACCGACTTACCTCATTGTCTTGACTCTCCAAAACCTACAGGAGATCAACACGGGCGAATAATAAATGGATTCACATCGTCGTGAACGCGTCTTTCGAATTGAAAACAGACTTACAGGAGCAGCCGAGCAAGCGACGAACAGGCACATCATGATAACAGCTCGCTCCATTTGGACTGTAGATAAGACATATAATACTGTTGTTGTTGTTGCTGTTATTTTTAAGTCTTATTTAGAACCCTGGAGAACCCACGGGGTCAAATTTGGCCCCTATAAATTCTGCTACTCAAATAACAAAGACCTTTTTTCTTTTTATTACAAATTGAACTTCAAAAGTCCAGAGTGCCACTTCTGACCCCTGCATGGGGCCATCTAGTGGATGGATATTGCACTTACATGAGCCAGAGTGGTGGTAACAAGATGGCTGGCAACATGCTGTTTTGTTGAGCTGGAAATCAATCCAAACAAAACCATCTTCTCAGCAAACCATCAGATGATAAAATTGTGTTTTTTTTTGTTAATCTATTTCATATTATGTTGCAGAATGCCTAGGAGTATGTTTTATATATATATATTGATAAATTAGCAACTCTGAGCTAGTTAAAAAAAAGGGTTAAAATTGAAAAAACATATTTTGGTGTTCAGTGAACTTATAGCAGTCATTTAATGTATAATTCATAATTTTCCAAAGAAGAAAAAGGTTCTTGGGTTCTCCAGGGTTAAAGTCTCACCTTCTTTCTGGTGTGGAGAATCTGAAGATGATGTGTCTCTGGAAGGGTGTAAAGTACCTGCTTTCTCACATGGAGACCATTTATATACAGCACCTGCACGTGCTATGATAGCCAATCAAATCCCACCAGGCGCAAAGAAGAATGTGTTTGAAGACATAAATATACTTGGGGAAAAAACGTGGAAAAAAAGGGTGCGCGGGGTCAAGGTTCTTCTTATCTTTAATTACACGCTGTGTAAGGAACACTCACACGCACATAATTATGGATGTAAGAGGAGATGTTTTGGTTGATTTAGTACATCCAAAAGTATGGAAGGGGGACAAACATATTGCAGGACATGACTGGAGGGAGTGACGCCTGTGCCCTTAAAAATGTGAGAGGTCTTGTTGTGACAAGCGTTTGTCCCCGGGGGGAGCATCACATTGAAACCATCATCTTGCCTTTCTTGGTATCTTGCACTTGCAATTGCATTCCATGGTGTCAGTGTGTGTCATTATGATGAACGGTGGCTCCACATTCAAGTAGTTTTCCAGGTAATGTCAGTAGTTCTCTCCATGGTGATTGTTTATATTTTGGTCAAAATATTTTATGCAGCAAAGTCACAGGAGAAGGTTCTTGGTATGTGCATGCATAAAGGTAACCTGCACAGAGTGGATGGCATAAAAAGTGAGGGATACAGTATATTTACAGTATAGCTTTAGCCATCATTCAATGTTTTTAAAAGCAACAAAAGCCCTGCATTCACACTAACAGTGCAGATATTTCTTCCTTCTATTGAAAGTCAATTAGCGATATATTGCATTAGTAGGATGATCTAAGTACAGAGCCAACAAAAAAAAGGATCTTTTCAATAAATAATGTTTTTTATAGAGTGAAGATTCAAATGCACAAGTAATGTGTATAAATGAGCCTGTATTGTAATCTTTGCAATTAATTTTTGGATTAATTTAATGGATGGATGGAGGCGATAATTATGGAAACTGAAACCGAAACCAAATTGCCATGATTTTCTTGTTTTTCTTCTTCTTTGTCATCTTCGTCTTCTTCTTCTTCAGATGAACAAAAAGCAACTTTTGCCGTAAGTATGGAAGTAGAGAACTGTAGTCCTGGCAACTTGGTTTT